>NC_047102.1:10659880-10760130 GCF_902459505.1 Geotrypetes seraphini
TCCTCAGGCCCCGTCCCTTGGGAGGGGCTTGAGGCGCCTCAAGCCCCTCCCAAGGACGGGCCTGAGGAGTCTGAGCAAATCAGGCCTTACAGATATCCACGTATGGCAGATTCAGAGTTGCACAATGTATGTGTACCTTTCAAACCTACGTGGCGCAATTGACGTGCGCGGATTTGTCAGTGCGCCTATACTTAATACATTCAGTTGTGTGTGGTTTCAGTTACAGGTGATTAATACATGGCGCAAAATAGAATGGAGTTTTATGTACAAAGAGTATGGAATACGAGGAGGAGAAAATACGAGGGCAAGGCGTAGGCGTAACGCCAGGCATGCAGTTTCTATTTGTGTTTAACGATTCATTTCGGACTACAGGCAGTCCCCGAGTTACAGACACCCGACTTAAGTACGACTCGTACTTCGGAATGCGGTCGTGGCTTCATTTGATTTCCCTGAGCAGTATTTCCAGTGAGAAAGACTCCTAAACTTCTCCTGTAGCAGATTCAGGAATGATTCATGGGCCACGTTAAGAACAGTGGGTGGACTTTGTGCCTGCATTTTCTGTGGGTAAAACTCTACGCAAAACATTAGGAATGGGTCTGAAAATACGATAAGCATGCATTTTATGAACCCATCGGTGCATGCACTTCATATCTTTTAGACCAGGGGGTCTCAAGTCCCTCCTCGAGGGCCGCAATCCAGTCGGGTTTTCAGGATTTCCCCCATGAATATGCATTGAAAGCAGTGCAGGCACACAGATCGCGTGCATATTCATGGGGAAATCCTGACAACCCGACTGGATTGCGGCCCTCGAGCAGGGACTTTGAGACCCCTGTTTTAGACTGACTGAGGAAAAAGCTATTTTCAGCTAGCCAGTTTATCCAGTTGAAAGGTTTGGAAAATTTCCCTGTAGAGGATGATAATGTGCTCTTTTCTGGGACGTTTTGATTTGGTTAACTGTTTTTTTTTGTTCTCTTTCATTTGAAGAGTAGATCCCTCTGTAACTCAATTTCCCTGTCCCTGTGAGTTTTGTTGCTGGCCCTGTCTCTGCCCCATTCCTGTAAGCTCTGCCTTAACAGCACAAGCCATGAACTTATGATTCTAAAGGGTTTGAGGCTTGTGCAGATGAGGACGAGATTGCAGGAAAAGGAAAGGAGCAGGGACAGGAAAAGAACTTTGTCCCCGTGTCATTCTCCAACTTAAAATCTTTTATCTGACTGTCTTTGATCTTTTGTCTTTCCCAGATCCAGAATCCATCTTGGATTGGAAATAATGGCGGTGGCTCCCCCGTGCCTTCTTGCGTGGTCCCCTGCGACACCGTGCCGTCCTGCATGTCTCCTCATGCCCATCCACACGCCACTGGAGGCGTTTCTGAATTCCTGAGTGTGCCGGGCCCCGGGAGTCACGTGGCACAGACGCACATGGGCAGCCTATTTGGCGGCGCTGGCATCAATGGCTACGACCTGAATGCCGAGCCAGACCGCAAGAGCTCCAGCATTGCAGCCCTCCGGATGAAAGCCAAGGAGCACAGTGCGGCCATATCGTGGGCCACATGACAGAGCGCAGAGAGCTAGCGCCAAAACACTGATGAAGGAAAAGACCCATTCAAGCCATTCTGTTGGACTTAAAATATCAACCGTATGCTCTGGATTTGTGTGCCGCACTTTTAGAAAAAAAAAAACTAGGATGAAATTGACTAGTTATTATAGGGGTTACGTATTAACATAAGTGAAATGCTTCACTTATACTATTTGGAGTGCTCCACTATCAGCATTTAGAGATCAATTATGAATTTGCAATGGCAAAGGGGATTAGAAAGATCTCACATATTTCATATAGACAGTGCATTTTGTTTGCGTTCTTATCTTTTTTTTTTTTTTTTCCAAAATTGGAGTTTTCTTTGGTGTTCTGTTTGCTGATGACTGCATTTTCTGCTGACATAAGATTTAAGCTTTGTCAACCACCTCATTAACCAATTAAATACCATTGCACAACCTGTGCTTTCAGATGCTAAAGACTGAGGTCGAACAAGTCCCCTTCATATATGGAAGGTACTACGGACCTTATTACATTCCCCTATTGCTGCTTGCTTTTGGGGAACTTTGTCTTGGCTCTACATCTTAGATGGAAATCTGATGAGACCTTTGTAGATCTAACTGTAATCATTTCTCTGATACTCCTGACCTGGCTTTTTTTTTTTTTTTGTTCCCTAAAACATTCTAGGTGCCGAGTCCAGTGGTTAAAAGCAATTGTATCTAAAAACAATATTTTCTCAGCAGTAGGCCTCAGAGCTAAGATTCAATGCCATGTTCAAAAGATGTGCTTTGGGAATAAAATCACACTTCGGGCCTGACTCATTAAGGCTTTTCTTCCATTCTGCAGCTATGGGAAAATCCGATGAATTAGGTCCTTGTTTCTGGGTACTCAAAGTCAGGAAAAACAAAGTTATCAATGCCCCCGTATAAGACAGGATGGAGTCGGTCCAGAGAAAGGCTACTAAAATGGTTGGTGACCTAGGTCATAAGAGATCTCAATATGTACAGTATACTTTGGAGGAAAGGATATGACAGAGATGTTTAAATACCTACGTGGCATAAATAAGCAAGAGGCAAGTCTCTTTCAAATGATAGGAAACTCCAGAGTGAGTTTGTCCAGGTTTTGGAAAGCCCTGACCTCCGGCCATGTCTGGTGGGCCTCTGAGCCTGCACGGATGATGTCACACACATCCGCACATGCTTCATCCAGACGTGGCCGGAGCTCATAGCAAAGAGAGGAGTTTTCTGGGGGCGGGGCTGGAGGGAGGAATGGGGCAGAGCTGGAGGCACAATGGTCAGGGTCATGGGTCACTCTATCTTCAGGACTCCAGTGAACCTGCCTGTCCCTAGTGATGGAAAACACAATATTGAAGAAACCCCCCCATCCCCAATTGGTAGCCATACAGTTGAAGGACTCCCGCTCAGCTTAGAGCAGGGTCTCAAAGTCCCTCCTTGAGGGCCGCAATCCAGTCGGGTTTTCAGGATTTCCCCAATGAATATGCATGAGAAAGCAAGTCATGCACATAGATCTCATGCATATTCATTGGGAAATCCTGAAAACCCGACTGGATTGCGGCCCTCAAGGAGGGACTTTGAGACCCCTGCTCTAAGCTGAGCGGGAGTCCTTCAACTGTATGGCTACCAATTGGGGATGGGGGGGTTTCTTCAATATTGTGTTTTCCATCACTAGGGACAGGCAGGTTCACTGGAGTCCTGAAGATAGAGTGACCCATGACCCTGACCCATTGTGCCTCCAGCTCTGCCCCATTCCTCCCTCCAGCCCCGCCCCCAGAAAACTCCTCTCTTTGCTATGAGCTCCGGCCACGTCTGGATGAAGCATGTGCGGATGTGTGTGACATCATCCGTGCAGGCTCAGAGGCCCACCAGACATGGCCGAGGTCAGGGCTTTCCAAAACCTGGACAAACTCACTCTGGAGTTTCCTATCATTTGAAAGAGACTTGCCTCTTGCTTATTTATGCCACGTAGTATTTAAACATCTCTGTCATATCCTTTCCTCCAAAGTATACTGTACATATTGAGATCTCTTATGACCTAGGTCACCAACCATTTTAGTAGCCTTTCTCTGGACCGACTCCATCCTGTCTTATACGGGGGCATTGATAACTTTGTTTTTCCTGACTTTGAGTACCCAGAAACAAGGACCTAATTCATCGGATTTTCCCATAGCTGCAGAATGGAAGAAAAGCCTTAATGAGTCAGGCCCGAAGTGTGATTTTATTCCCAAAGCACACTCTTTGAACATGGCATTGAATCTTAGCTCTGAGGCCTACTGCTGAGAAAATATGTTTTTAGATACAATTGCTTTTAACCACTGGACTCGGCACCTAGAATGTTTTAGGGAACAAAAAAAAAAAAAAAGCCAGGTCAGGAGTATCAGAGAAATGATTACAGTTAGATCTACAAAGGTCTCCATCAGATTTCCATCTAAGATGTAGAGCCAAGACAAAGTTCCCCCAAAAGCGCAGCAATAGGGGAATGTAATAAGGTCCGTAGTACCTTCCATATACTGAAGGGGACTTGTTCGACCTCAGTCTTTAGCATCTGAAAGCACAGGTTGTGCAATGGTATTTAATTGGTTAATGAGGTGGTTGACAAAGCTTAAATCTTATGTCAGCAGAAAATGCCAGTCATCAGCAAACAGAACACCAAAGAAAACTCCAATTTTGGATAAAGAACGCAAACAAAATGCACTGTCTATATGAAATATGTGAGATCTTTCTAATCCCCTTTGCCATTGCAAATTCATAATTGATCTCTAAATGCTGATAGTGGAGCACTCCAAATAGTATAAGTGAAGCATTTCACTTATGTTAATACGTAACCCCATAATAACTAGTCAATTTCATCCTAGTTTTTTTTTTTCTAAAAGTGCGGCACACAAATCCAGAGCATACGGTTGATATTTTAAGTCCAACAGAATGGCTTGAATGGGTCTTTTCCTTCATCAGTGTTTTGGCGCTAGCTCTCTGCGCTCTGTCATGTGGCCCACGATATGGCCGCACTGTGCTCCTTGGCTTTCATCCGGAGGGCTGCAATGCTGGAGCTCTTGCGGTCTGGCTCGGCATTCAGTCGTAGCCATTGATGCCAGCGCCGCCAAATAGGCTGCCCATGTGCGTCTGTGCCACGTGACTCCCGGGGCCCGGCACACTCAGAATTCAGAAACGCCTCCAGTGGCGTGTGGATGGGCATGAGGAGACATGCAGGACGGCACGGTGTCGCAGGGGACCACGCAAGAAGGCACGGGGGAGCCACCGCCATTATTTCCAATCCAAGATGGATTCTGGATCTGGAAAGACAAAAGATCAAAGACAGTCAGATAAAAGATTTTAAGTTGGAGAATGACACGGGGACAAAGTTCTTTTCCTGTCCCTGCTCCTTTCCTTTTCCTGCAATCTCCGTCCTCATCTGCACAAGCCTCAAACCCTTTAGAATCATAAGTTCATGGCTTGTGCTGTTAAGGCAGAGCTTACAGGAATGGGGCAGAGACAGGGCCAGCAACAAAACTCACAGGGACAGGGAAATTGAGTTACAGAGGGATCTACTCTTCAAATGAAAGAGAACAAAAAAAAACAGTTAACCAAATCAAAACGTCCCAGAAAAGAGCACATTATCATCCTCTACAGGGAAATTTTCCAAACCTTTCAACTGGATAAACTGGCTAGCTGAAAATAGCTTTTTCCTCAGTCAGTCTAAAACAGGGGTCTCAAAGTCCCTGCGAGGGCCGCAATCCAGTCGGGTTGTCAGGATTTCCCCCATGAATATGCACGCGATCTGTGTGCCTGCACTGCTTTCAATGCATATTCATGGGGAAATCCTGAAAACCCGACTGGATTGCGGCCCTCGAGGAGGGACTTGAGACCCCCCTGGTCTAAAAGATATGAAGTGCATGCACCGATGGGTTCATAAAATGCATGCTTATCGTATTTTCAGACCCATTCCTAATGTTTTTGCGTAGAGTTTTACCCACAAAAATGCAGGCACAAAGTCCACCCACTGTTCTTAACGTGGCCCATGAATCATTCCTGAATCTGCTACAGGAGAAGTTTAGGAGTCTTTCTCACTGGAAATACTGCTCAGGAAAAATCAAATGAAGCCACGACCGCATTCCGAAGTACGAGTCGTACTTAAGTCGGGTGTCTGTAACTCGGGGACTGCCTGTAGTCCGAAATGAATCGTTAAACACAAATAGAAACTGCATGCCTGGCGTTACGCCTACGCCTTGCCCTCGTATTTTCTCCTCCTCGTATTCCATACTCTTTGTACATAAAACTCCATTCTATTTTGCGCCATGTATTAATCACCTGTAACTGAAACCACACACAACTGAATGTATTAAGTATAGGCGCACTGACAAATCCGCGCACGTCAATTGCGCCACGTAGGTTTGAAAGGTACACATACATTGTGCAACTCTGAATCTGCCATACGTGGATATCTGGAAGGCCCTGATTTGCTCAGACTCCTCAGGCCCCGTCCCTTGGGAGGGCTTGAGGCGCCTCAAGCCCCTCCCAAGGGACGGGGCCTGAGAGTCTGAGCAAATCAGGGCCTTACAGATATCCACTTATTGGTTCCCATAATCATCATGTAAACTTTGCCCTAACACTAGATAGCAAGTGAATCTTTTAAGTGTAGTGGGGGGGGGGTGTCCCCCACCCCCCCTCAAAAAAGAGGGTTACTTGTAACCCTCAAAAAGACAAATAGTATCCACATGTGGATTGTGATCGGGCAGTATGGAGCGCAATTGTCGGGGCACCTCCCATTCAGTGCAAGCATTTGTCGTGTGCACAATTGTCAGGGCGCATTTGACGGGTCACCTTAATATATCATTTTGTAACCTGTTCTGAGCTCTTCTGGGAGGATGAGCTGTAAAACTAAAGAAAGAAGTTTGGCTGGCGTCGGCCTAAAATCCTTGGGCAAAATAGGAATTATTTTAAAACTGTGGAAACAAACTGATTTGATTTGCAGGATTTTTTTTTTTTTTTTTGCCATTGCCCGTGACATAAAGCTGGCCTTAAGTTTATAGTGAAAGAGCAAGGGAAAATATTTTGATTCTGTATCCGGCAGCCTGGGGCTCTTTCCATCTCTGGAAAATAAACCTACCATACATTATAAAGCGTTGAATTTGGCCGCACATCCCTCGCAAGCTTACATCTGGGCTTCCAGATAGAAAACAAGGCTGGTATACTGCCGAACAGGCTGTCGGCAGGAGCCTTTCCGTGGGGAATAGGTGTAAGAGAGTGTGAGATGAAAGAATGCAACAGGAGAGGATCCAGATGTGCAGGCCTGTGTGAAGAGCTCGGCATTCCACAGCCCCCCCCCTCTCCCGCTCACCCTTCTTCTAAACCCTGACCTCTTACCTCCTTCAAATTCATTTTGCATTTGCGTTAGCGATGAAATGTCAGAAAATGGAACGTGTCAGGAACCGCGAGAACGTCGTTTGCCATGAGCGGATCTTTCTCTTTCTTAGCCATCTGCTGGAGCAGCTCCTCGGGCCGTCCTCTCTTGGACGAGAGGTCTCTAGACCCTCAAACTCTTGCATCCAGCGCGGGAATGTTCACGGCACGCTTGCCTTTCTTTCTTCGCAAAGGTCAGGCAAGTCCCTGGCAGCCGAGTTTACAGGATTCAGAGCAGAGCAAGGGACAAACTTTGGAGGAACTGGATGAGAGGGAGGGGGGGTTATAGAGACTTAAAGGTTCAAATATTAAGCTCTAGGGTGGGGAGGGGGAAGAAAGAGAAACTTTGGAGAGGAGCTTCAGATCCAAAAAGAAAGGGAGTGGAAGATAGAGAGAGAATTTTTCCAAATTCACATGTCAAACCTAACATCTAGCTTTAAATATCCTAACATATAGGGAAGTATAAAGTTAATAGATGGCTTTATAGTTCTTCCAACTAATATTTTTTAATGCATTATATAAAAGAATTCAGTATATATGTTACAGTCTTACACTGAACTGAGCCGAACTGAACTTTTATTTTGCATCATTTTTATTTTTTCAGACATTCTGTAGCATACCCCCTCTTCTATGAAACCGCGCTAGTGGTTTTTAGCGCAGAGAGCCGTGCTGAATGGCCCGCGCTGCTCCCGATGCTCATTGAGTTCCTATGAGTGTCGGGAGCAGCGCGGGCCATTCAGCACGGCTGTCTGTGCTAAAAACTGCTAACGCGGTTTCATAGAAGAGGGGGGATAGTAGATGACGGCACATAAAGACCCGGATGGTCCATCCAGTCTGTCCAACCTGATGCAATCTAAAAATTTGTTGTTGTTTTTTCTTCTCCTCCTTAGCTATTTCTGGCAAGAATCCAAAGCTTTACCCTGTACTGTGCTTGGGTTCCAACTGCCGAAATCTCTGTTAAGACTTATTCCAGCCCATCTACACCCTCCCAGCCATTGAAGCCCTCCCCAGCCCATCCTCAACCAAACGGCCATATACAGACCCAGACCGTGCCAGTCTGCCCAGTACTGGCCTTAGTTCTTCAATATTTACTCTTATTTTCTAATTCTAGATCCTCCGTGTTCATCCCACGCTTTTTTGAACTCCGTCATTTTTCTCTCCACCACCTCTCTCGGGAGCGCATTCCAGGCATCCACCACTTTCCGTAAAGAAGAATTTCCTAAAATTGCTCTTGAATCTACCACCCCTCGATCTCAAATTATGTCCTCTGGTTTTACCATTTTCCTTTCTCTGGGATTTTGTTCTACGTTAATACGTGGCTTTTATTGTGATTTAATATTGTTTCTTCTTAATAGGTAATTGTAAATCTTAATATGTAACTATTACAAGATGGCGCATGGTTAGGTTGTCAGCTGTGGTGCCTCCCGCCTTTTTCTTGTTATGCTAATATGTTAGTATGTTAATAAATGTTTAATATGGTGCTTTAGTTAGATTGTGAGCCTTTCTGGACAGATAGGGAAGTTTTAAGCACCTGGTGTTAAGCGCCTTGATCCGACAATAATTGTTCAGAAAGGCAGTATTAGAGAATGACACGGGACAAATTTTTCCCCGTCCTGTCCCCTGGGTTTTGTCCCTGTCCTTTCTCTATTCCTGTAAGCTCTGTAAGGTCTAGGGTCCGGATTTTGCTAAAGGAAAATCTGGTGATGGAGGTTGGGATGAAACAGAAGAGGCTTTCATCTTACTACAAGATCTCACAATGTTCATGATGGTTTATGATTGTAATCTGGGGCAATCTTGATCTCGGAGTATTCTAAAATCCACTTCCATCTCACATGATGCTCCATGAGAATAGCATGATGTTCCGACAGCTTTGATCACTCAGTTGACTCAATAATAACAAGAGTGAAAGAGGCCTATGGCTGCCCAACAAGCATTTTCTCTTTCTTGATGTCTTAGGGGTCCTTTTATTAAGGTGTGCTAAATGCTAAGGCATCCATTATATTCTATGGGCACCTTAGCATTTAGCGGGTGCTAAGATACACACACAGTACACATGCCATTATACATGTGGCTGATCATAAAACATACAGCAGAAAAACTTTGTTTCACATTTTCTCCTTGACGTTACTCGCGTGACCATACGGTAACGTACTTGGTTAGGTTGCAAGAAGACTAGAAGTTCATCAAATCGAACCTTCTAATTTGAAAAAAAAGGTTTTAATGGTGATACTGTTAGTTAATGTTTTATTGTGTTTCTTCTGTCGAAACATGCTTTAGTATTTTTAATATGTATGCATGTAATTTTGTAAACTGCATCGTTTTTATGCAGTATATAAATTTTTAACTAAATATAATAAATAAATAATTGTTTAACTCTTTTCTACATGGCAACCCAAAGAAAGCCAAAATACACTGTACATCTTTAGCCAGACCTATAGCAAGTTAAGGTACTTTCCCAGGTAAAGCTCATTTGAATTCAGGAAGTAATTTATCTACTCGAATTTAGTTTGTCATTTTCAGATCTTTTACCTCCTGCTCCTCACATGCAGTTCAAAGAGACGTAGTCCACATTTATCACCAGATGCTTCTGGCATCAGCACACTCAGGGCCTGTTTTACGAAGCTGCGCTGCGGTAACGGCCCCGAAGACCATAGAGATTTAAAGGGCTTCGGGACCGTTGCCGCGCGCTTCGTAAAACAGGCCCTCAGATAAGAAGAGGTACAAGGTAGGCACACAGAAAACCAGGTTTTCTACAGGAAGCAGCAGAATTTGCTCATCTGGTATGCACTTGGCTTCCACCTAGTGGCTGGCACCAATATTTACATTTTAGGCTGAAAACATAACAGACTTTAAACTGAAAAGGAAATGATTAGGGAGGACCAGAGATGCCAAGGGCCATCATATGGGTATTTTGGGGGATGTATTCAAAAATTCTTACCTATATCTTCATAAACATTCCACTGAACATATGAAGTCCATGATAAGATGAATTACTAGATTAGGGTCACCAGACGTCCGGGAAAACTCCTTTTAGAGGACTGTCTGGATTCCTGGACGGACTTTCCAAAACTCAGCAGTTTGACTGGGGAGGGGCAGAACAGGGGGCCATGCATCCGGATTTCTACTTCTTCAAATATGGTAACCTTATTCTAGATACTACAATGATATGACAAAATCTGAGTTCAACAACAGCTGTTTGCTCACCTGTGCGTAGTTCTCTGCTCGGGTTAAGAGGGGCAGTTCATAAGCAGTGGAGAAATGGGTGCGCACCTGCTGCATCTGTCCAAACCTCTCTCTCTTCCTCCATTTTGCCCTTCGGTTCTGGAACCAGACCTGAGAGACAAGCAGAGAGCAATGTCTGAGGTCCAGTGTTCAAGGTGTAGGACAGGGTCCCCAAAGTCCCTCCTTGAGGGCCGAATCCAGTCGGATTTTCAGGATTTCCCCAATGAATATGCACTGAAAGCAGTGCATGCACATAGATCTCATGCATATTCATTGGGGAAATCCTGAAAACCCGACTGGATTCGGCCCTCAAGGAGGGACTTTGGGGACCCCTGGTGTAGGATAACCAAGGATCATGAGCCACAAAGCAGAATAGCCACTACGGGCTCCTTTATTAAGGTGCACTAGTGTTTTTAGCGCGCACAAACCACGCGCTAAACGAAAAATACTAATGTAAGCTCTATGGAGGCGTTAGCGTTTAGTAAAAGGAGCCCTATGGCTCTCACGCTCCTTTGCAAACAATAAGATACCAAATCCGTGTGAATATTTATTTATAGCGATTAATTTTAATATGACAATCTCATGATAGTCTATAACAATGAAAAATGTGATGACGAGGAAGGGGACAGGTTTATAATAGAAACCGCTCAGATTTGACTGTTCCATCATTAGCAGAAGGCACTCCCTTGAGATGAAGTGGGATCAGACTACAGGGCCTTCCTTCAGGCAGACGCATTCAAGTCTATGACAAGCGTGTAACAAAATAGGACAGGTTGCTGACCAACTTTTCCGGGCTACGTTTCCTGCGGTGGTTGTGAAATCGAAATGATTAATAAACCTGGAAATGTGCTATTGGGATCACTTTTATTTGCTCAAGTCAATTACTGTTAGATTTACTGACTTAGTAAATGATCTTTGGCTTTTATTCAATTAAATTTAGAGTTGTAGGGCTCCTTTTACAAAGGCGCGCTGGGGCCTTAACGCGGGGGCTAGCCGCTACCGCCTCCTTTTGAGCAAGCGGCAGATTTTCAGCTGGCGCGCGCTAATCCGGTGCCCTTAATGAGTTCTTGTTTTGTTTGATGAGGTATTTTTTAAGTTAAATTTGATGGGGTACTTTTAAGTTCCGTTATTGTCCCCCTCTTTTACAAAGGAGCGCTAAGCTTTTTAGCATACGCTAAATGCTAACGCGTGCATGTTATCCTATGGCTAGCGCATGCGTTGATTTAGCACGCGCTAAATCTGCGCCAAAAAAACGCCACACGCGCCTTTGTAAAAGAGGGCCTATATCGTGATTGTAATTTTTTAAAAGTTGTTTCTATTCGGAGCCTCCTTGCACTTCATCCTCGTCACCCCGGGGCCTCCACGTTCCGCGTTGGACGGCAGTGATTGCTATCAAATGCGTTTTGCTTAAGTGGGTGGAAGCGGAGGCCCCTGACTATTCCCTTTGGCGTTGTCCCTTCGAAACCCATGACCAACCTCAACAGGACACCTGGAAACAATACTGGACGAAGTAGAAAAATGGATGACAAACCACAAATTTAAAACTAAACTCGGACAAAACCAAATTCTTAATGCTTGAAACGGATAAAAAACCCATCCATAGCAGACCTGGAAATTAAAGCAATCAAATACCCAATCCAAACCTCCCTCAAAATCCTGGAGTGCTGATAGACAGATGCTGCACTATGCAGACTCAAATCAACAAAAACTACCCAAAAAGCATTCTTCACAATGCGCAACTTAAGAAAAATAAGGAAATTCTTCGACAAAGAACACTACAGGATCATTGTTCAATCCCTGGTACTAGGTCTTGTGGACTACTGCAATATCCTATATCTACCATGCCTTACAAACATGATCAAAAAACTACAGACCGTTCAGAACACAGCTCTCAGACTAATCTACTCCCTCGGAAAATATGACCACATCACCAACGCCTACCTAGACTCACATTGGCTACCGATTAGAGCCAGAATTCAATTCAAACTATACTGTTTAATCTTCAAAGTATTCAACGGTACTGCTCCTGCCTATCTAAATGATCGCCTAAACCGTAACCTTCCACCCAGAATAAGAAGAACACTGACACCATTCTCATACCCACCACTCAATGGCACTCATCGTAAAAAGCTTTATGATAACCTCTTAGCAACGCATGCAGCAAAACTCGAACCCTCCATCTCCAGATTGTTAACCTCAACATCCGACTACAAAGCATTCCGTAAAGAAATCAAAACGCTGCTATTCAAAAAGTATATCCAATCTACCCAATCTCCCTCTCCTCTTCCACTTACACCGACCAGGTTTGCTCACTCCCTGGCACCGTACCCTCAACCGACCAAAAAAAGGAAAAGACTATTGATATGTAATTGTAATGTAACCTGATTTATCTTCCAAAGTACTATGTCCATTCTGTTATTAAGTCTATACCCTCAATCTGTTTTCTCCAATGTCATGTACCCTCCTGGAAATGTCCAGCTTTCTTCTTATGTAATCCGCTTTGAACCGCAAGGTACAAGCGGAATAATAATCACTAATGTAATGTAATATAATGTAATTACATTGCTTTCCTGGGAACGGAGAGGAGTCCAAGACATTTCTTCCTTGCCCGACGTGCCTTCAGCGAATTTGGGAGCCATTTTGAAATACATTGTCCCCGGTGGCTCGTAGCTGCCTTTTGAATTGCTAGAGTCCTTTTTTTTTTTTTTTTTGCATCAATGAGAGTGGGTGGGGGGGGAGGATTGGGTTGTGGGTTGGGTTGGTGGGGTGGGTTTGTTGGTTTATGGTGTGAAATTTTGAGCTACCGTGTTGCTCTTTGTTCTTGTTTCCAATTGTTGTTTTTCTTGATGCTCAATAAAATATATTTGACGATAAAAAGTTGTTTCTTATGTTTGTTAACTGCCTAGAATAACAGATGGGTAGTTTATAAGATGTTTGTTTTTTTAAATAAATAACACTCAGATGCAGGAGAACATATTCATCATTGCTTCACCAAAATTGATGGAATTGATCTCTAGTCCTTTAAACAAGTTCTCCTCATGGCTTCACTTCTTCTTTGCTGACAATATTTACCGTAGAGAAGCCAGCAAACATCTCAAATGCTTCCTTGGAAGGGATAAGAGACTCCATCTTCAGGCTGCCCTTGATTCCATGAATCTTGGAAATATCCCATTCAGCGAACCGACTGGATTGACACCACCATTAGGGCATCCTCCCCCACAAACGCCCACCACTATAACCTTGAACCTCAGCAACGTGTTCAGTTCAGTTCTCTACACATAGCTTTACGGGTTAAATCGTCACCGGATCTTAAGAACATAAGAATAGCCTTACTGGGTCAGACCAATGGTCCCAGTAGTCCGTTCTCACGGTGGCCAATCCAGGCCAACCCAAAGAGTAGCAACATTCCATGCTACCGATCCAGGGCAAGCAGTGGCTTCCCCCATGTCTGTCTCAATAACAGACTATGGACTTTTCCTCCAGGAACTTGTCCAACCCTTTCTTAAAACCAGCTACGCTACCCGCTCTTGCCACAACCTCTGGCAACGCATTCTAGAGCTTAACTATTCTCTGAGTGAAAAAAAAATGTCCTCCTATTGGTTTTAAAAGTATTTCCCTGTAACGTCATCCAGTGTCCCCTAGTCTTTGTCATTTTTGACGGAGTGAAAAATCGATCCACTTGAACCCGTTCTACTCTACTCAGTATTCTGTAGACTTCAATCCTATCTCCCCTCAGCCATTATATTAGGTATAATTTAGAATATATAAATATTTTTTTCATCTGTTGCAATAACTTATAATTATTTCATTTTTAACTCGTACTTAGCTTTTATATGTGGTCTCAATTAGGAACATTCTACACCAACTTTTTTCGCAAGAACGCTTTATCAAAGCAAAGTCCCTAATAGTGTGACGCCACCTCTCTTGACCACTTGTTTAATTGCCGGAAAAGAAAATATAAAATGCTGTTTTTGTGCAAAAACAATTGGATTGACCATAGCAGCCTGCCCTGAGGGAGCTGAGGACCCTCGTTATCCAGAAAGGAGTAATTTGCATTGCGTTTGGCTCTGCACTCACTTTGAAATGTTGGTGTCTATAGAACTGGCACGTGGCCAGTTTCATTTACATACATTTACAGTATCATTAATATCAATCTTAATCAGTTGTGATACCCCTGAAATAACCATGTCTTTATTTTCTTTCTAAATAACCCAATGCTAAATAAATTTCTAATTCCATTGGGCAAAACATTCCACAGCTCTGCCCAGAAGCATTTGCCTTCTAGAGGAGAATAATCTACAATCTTTAACAGATGGTTTTGCTATATGGGTGCCTGAGTAGCACAGAACATGCCCACTCTCCATACCCAAACTGACGCCAGGAGTTTTCTCTGAATGCTCGCTTATTTCTTGTATTACAATACTCCCTCAAAATTTGCAGGAGTTCTGTTCCAGGAACCCCCACGAATTTCGATAAATCGTGAATGTGGTTTTTCGCCTGTCAAAAGGCAGGAGAGGGGCAGCTGGAACGCCGGCAGGTGAAGAGAATCACTCGCGGTCTGCTCCGACCGCCTCTTCCTGTAGTAAAGTCGGGGGGAACACTGTATACCTCTTGAGTGTTTCATTTGGTGCCGATTGTTTGTGTCCCCTGAGGAAAGGCGTTTAACAATGCCGAAACTAGGATCCTTGTTGGGACTTTTATATTAACAAAGACTTTTGGTTGGTTGAAAGGACATCAACCTTGCCTTTCTCCTTTTCTCGTTGTATCACTCTCCATACCCAGACATCCCTCCTGTGCCAAAAAATAAGTAGTTTTTTTTTTTTCACGTAAGTAGCATGCAGACGTGGCAAAATTACTGTGCGATCAATGGCGTAGCGAGGATGAGTGGCACCTGGGGTGGGGGTAGTGCCCCTCCTCTGCCCTCTTCTTCGCCCCCCCCTCCTTCTCGACCCCACTGCCGCATGCGTGCCGCCCTTCCCCCGTATCTCTTTAATTTTTTCATTGCGAACAGCGTTACGAATTTGATGCCCACGTCATGTCGGCTCTCCTTCTGATGTCACTTCCTAGATGTGGGACCCTGAAGTGACATCGGAGAGAGCGAAGGGGTGCAGGCACGTGGCAGGAGAGTCAGGATGGAGTGGAGGGGCGGAGAAGGGGATGGGTGCAGTACCCCCACCAAGACGGCGCCCGGGGCAGACTGCTCCCCCCGCCCTCCCCTTACTAGGCCACCATGCCTTTTTTTTTTTTTTTTTTTTTTTTGCTGCAGTAAGCTTACCGAAGCTTTGATAAAAGGGATCCTTAATTTTTATTGCATTTTAAGGAAACTGAAGGCAGATGCAAAAAACTGCCATGTGCCCCAGTTTCCGGAGGGAGTGTTTTTGGGCATTCCTAAAATTTGAAATGATAGAAGGCATTATGCTGCTTGTTCTCCTAATTTTGGCCTCTGAAATGGGCACGTCGGGATGCTAAAGTGAACCAGGAGACAGAGTATCAGAAATTGCTGGAACCGGATCACTGGGCCCTATGGCTGTGCAACCTGTGACTTGCACTCTCCACGCTTTACCAAAGAGGGTTAAAAACACTTTGCCAGGATATGATCCAGTCTTTCATGTCTCTGGTTCCAGTTAGATGTCACCTGCTTTACGAGAGGGCGCGGAAAAGTTCTCAGCCCAAAACAAGAAGAGAATGACACTCTTTTCAGCTACGGTGACAAAATTAAGGAAGTTGGTTGGTTGAGCCAAGTATAGGACAATCAAGTCATTGTGACAGTCACTGAGGAGGTTGTCTCTTATTGGTGGAATGAGGCATTATGACATCACAATCTGGTTACCAGCCCAAACAAGAACAGAATGAGTGGATATGGTCCAATTAATGATCTGAACCAACGTCGAAAACATAAGATTTCGTTTCTGCAAATTAGTACTTAAGGAAATAAGGTAGCTTTCAAAATTTAACTTTCAAAATCCTATATGGTATCCTCCCTCCCTTTATCCCTCTTTCTTGGAATTCCTCAAACCCTAATACCACCAGATCCTCCCACAAATTAAAACTATCCTTCCCTCGCTAAAAGGCATTTCCCACACAGGAAAGCTAGGGACCTCCCTCCACTTCAAAATCACTGAGCTCTGGAACAACCTTACCTCCCCTCTTCGGAACTTGAGCTCTCTCCAAGTTTTTCCGCAAACATCTGAAAACCTGGCTTTTCTCAAAAAATGCGAGTTTCCCTCCAATTTAGGAATTCAAGGAAACTCTTATATCTTGGCATCCCAAGTCCTCTAAATTTTCTTCACACTTCTACCTCTAACCCTCTGTTGTAGTTCCTTCCTATTTCTCCTACTGTAAACCGCGTCGAGCTCTACGAACGTGGAGATGATGCGGTATACAAACCTAAGGATTAGATTAGATTAGATTAGATTAGCTCTCTTTTCAGCTACAGTGGCAAAATAATGCTCAGAATTTAGAAGGTTGGTTGGGCTGAGAACCTTTCAGCACCCCCACCCCCTTGTATGAAAACAGAACTTTTTCTTCTTATTTTGAAGCCTCCCTTGCTCTGTCTCTTCAGAATGAGAAGTGAGAAAGTCCTTGACCTCTGCCCTAAACGAATTTCAATTGCTTTAACTAAGAAATGCAGCAGCGTGCAGCTTCCCCGGGTCAATCCGAGAAGAGGCGATAAAAGCGTAAGTCACGGGCGACATTAAAGGGCTCGGCCGGCTGTACAGCTGTCAGCTGCTCTTAATGGGACCAACAGACTGTTCCTCTCAAGCACTAACCCAATGTGGGGTCCGAGCTTACTCTGTACCATCCCTCTGGTTTAAGTTTGGCACGGTGAGTTTGTGCCCGTGTGCGTTCTGACATTGTAAAGCTCCCCACGTCAGCGAGAGGAACCGTGATGACAACTTTTGAGTTTCTATGAAGCGCCTTTCAGGGTCTGGCTGTCTTTCTCCTGCTCCCAGGGTCAGATGAGCAGGAGAATCCTGCAGGGGGGGGGGGAGGAGAGGGGATCAGAGCGACTCTCCTCGTGTAATTTTAATAGACTTATGCAGGAAACTGCAATGAACGGAAGGACCCCAGTAATCAGTGCCTGAGCAAGCGATCGTTGTGGCGCAGTGGTTGGTATCTACAGCCTCAGCACCCTGGGGTTGTGGGTTCAAACCCCGTGCTGCTCCTTATGACCCTGGGCAAGTCACTTAATCCTCCATTGCGCCAGGTACAGTTAGATAGATTGTGAGCCCACCGGGACAGAGAGGAAAAAATGCTTGAGTACCTGATTGTAAAAACCGCTTAGATAACCTTGATAGGCGGTATATAAAAATCCTAATAAACTTGAATAAACTTAACCAAATGATAAACTTCTGTTCCACTATCAGACCTGCATTCGTTCCTTAAATTCCAACTATTTTGCAAAACTCTGAAAACATCCCTGTTTGCAAATTATTTTGGAAATCGTTCTTCTTAAGTTTCCTAGGACTATTTCTATTTTGTTTACTCTTTTTCTTCTTATCCCTTTTTTTTTTATGTACCGTGGGGCCTTGGAATCCGAACTTAACCCGATCCAGAACCCCGTTCGAGTTCCAAGACAATTTTTCCCTTTGAAAATAAAAGAAACTGGATCAATCCGTTCCTTGGTCCCACCGGCATAGACGGCAAGATCGGGCCCCTAATTGCCATAGTCGGCAAAGGCAGCGAGATCGGCAGCGGGAAGCGTTGCTCAGCCCAAAGCTTCCCTCCGACGTGAACCGCCCGGGCGGAAACAGGAAGTTGCGTCAGAGAGGAAGCTTTGGGCTGAGCAACGCTTGCAGTTCCCGTACGCTCGGATTCCGAAACGTCGTTCGGATTCTGGGGCAAAATGTTATTTAAAAAAATAAAATAGTTCGGATTCCAACTTGTTCGAGTTCTGGGGCGTTCGGATTCCGGGGGTACCACTGCACTTTTATTTTTAATCATTGTTAACTGAGTTGAGCTCCTGTTTCGGTGATGACCTGGTCTATAAATCCAAGGTTTAGTTTTGTTTTAGTTTAAATTTAGCCCTCTACTGCTACCGATTTCTATAGTATTACTAGACATACACAGCACTGTACATTAAACATATAAGAGATAATCCCTGCTCAATAGATCTTACAATCTAATTAAAACAAACAGGATAAATAAAGGTTAGGGAATTTCCCACAGAGGGAATGATAAAAACAAGACACGGCTACTTTGCAACTGAGTGGGAGTTTGGAATTAAGAGGAGCCTCGGGAAAAAGTGGGCTTTTAGCCTGGATTTGAAGACTGCCAAAGACGGAGCTCCACAGGCTTTGCAAGTTTTATGTACAAGATGCAGGATCTCAATCAAAAACTATTAGTGTAGCCTTGTACCTTCCAGGCTGACGTTAAATCCGATACTCTTTCCAAAGGCTATAATCTACAGGACCTCTGGTGGGAGAGACTATTTGATTTCCTCACAATGACTGGTTGATTCCTAGATATTTTTTAAAGTAGATTGTACACAAACAGGAACACAAAACACAGTGGAGTGTGCGACAATAGATCACACATTTTGCAGGGGAACCATTAGGAAAAGGTTGTATTTCTTGGTTATACAAAATTATAAATGAAGATAAATTAATCAACACCTCATACATGAAAGCATGGGAAAGAGATCTGGGGAAGGAATGGTCTATAGATGAATGGGGGGGGGGGGGTAATTGTATTGCATCTTTTTCAGACAGCTAGAGCAGGGGGTCTCAAAGTCCCTCCTTGAGGGCCGCAATCCAGTCGGGTTTTCAGGATTTCCCCAATGAATATGCATGAGATCTATGTGCATGCACTGCTTTCAATGCATATTCATTGGGGAAATCCTGAAAACCCGACTGGATTGCGGCCCTCGAGGAGGGACTTTGAGATCCCTGAGCTAGAGCTACCACTTTAGTGGAAAATGCTATCAACTCTTAACACGTTGGTATACTACTCCGGTCTTAATTCGCAAATGTAATAAGCAGAGTGATGCTACCTGCTGGAAAGAATGTGGTGGGAATGTCAAAAGGTACAGAGATTTTGGGAACAAGTATTTGGTTATGTGAGCAGATTAATTCAAACTCCACTTAAATTGAATGCCGAAAGGGCACTATTGGGAATAGACAGGTATAGAAAATTGAATGAATAAATAAACTTTTGGATTTGGCATTTATAGCTGCCAGATTGACATTGGCTCAGCAATGGCGCATGCAAGATGTACGAGATACGAGGGAATGCCTGGGAATAGTTTGTGAGAAATATAGATTATCGGCCTTAGTAACAAATCAATGGGCAAAGTTTAACGATATATGGGAGAGTTATATTCAAATAGAAAAAGAAGCTTAATGAAGAATATGTTGTCTTATTTTGATAGATAGGGGATCCAGGTCTCCTGGGATGGGGGAGGTAGGGGATAGGATTGTTTTAATAGTAGGATAAAAAAGCTGCAATATCTTTATTAGTTTATTAAGATTGTAAATCACATTCAATGTTGACTATGGGGTTTAGTGAGATTGCTGTATTAGAATAAAATTATTAAATAAAGAATTAAAAGATCACACATTTTGCTTGCAAATTCAATGTAATAACAAACCAAGGAGTCCTTTTATGGAGGTGCTCTAACTGATTTAGGCATGCCAAATGCTAGAAAGCTAATTTTATACTTATGAGCTTCTTAGCTTTTGGCATGCGCTAAATCAGTTAGAGCACCTCCATAAAAGGACCCATAAAGGGGTTTGAGACGTGTCTACCGCCTTTTTGAGCCACACTCAAAGCGGTTTACATACGGGTACTTCAAGCATTTTCTCTGTCCCGGTAGGCTCACAATCTATCTAATGTACCTGGGGCAGTGGAAGATTAAGTGACTTTCCCAGGGTCACAAGGAGCAGCGTGGATTTGAACCCACAACCTTAGGGTGCTGAGGCTATAGCTCTAACCACTGTAAAATGAGCTGGACACTTCATTTTCTCAGTGGTCAATTACGGGTGCAAAAGCTGGACACTACGGGGGAAAAAAAGACAGAAAGAAGACTGACTCGTAGAGAAGGATTTTATATGTGCTCTGGACCGCCAGAAGAACTAACATATCGATTCTGGAAGAGATCAAACCGGCTTTGTCACTCGAAGCCCAAATGATGACGTTACGACTGTCTTATTTTGGTCACACCATCAGAAGAGAGAGATCACTGGAGAAGGACGTTGTGTTTGGGAAGATCAAAGGAACTGGGCAAAGAGGGCAGGATATGCTGAACACAACCATGAAGATGACGTTGGAGGATCTTACCGGACGAGCACAAAACCGATCTCACTTTAGATCTGTAATTCATCAAGTCACTAGGACTTGAGCACGAGTCGATGGCACCTAACTAAAGTGGGCAAAAAATTTGGTCCTATTCAATTGAGAAACCGAAAGACTGTAACAGCTTTAAACTGAAAACAAAACATTTATCTCCAAGCCCACATCAGAAGTACCTCTGATCCAGATTGAAGGAGACATTTCATGAAACTGCAATAAATGGTTACAGCTGAACCAGCCCCTCAGGAGTCTAAGGTTTTCTCCTTTATCCCAGATTAGCATGGTAGGAACATTTCTGGAATTTTTAGGCTGAACCCTTCCAGGGTTATTATCAGTTGTTAGCTTTGAGTAAAACACGGAGATGGCCTCTTTTTGCCTACTAACTCCAAGCTGGATCCAACATAAAATTTAGTTTCAGATATAATATCTCTACACTGGCCATATTCAACCAGCTAAATTCAAGACTCTCTCCTCTGTTCAGTGGTATACTTAACGCGACCATAAGTCCTGTTTTTAATGCACCTTAGTAAAACCAGGCCTAAGGTACTACGCAACTTCTGACGTATCAAGAAATTTCAGTCAAAACTTCCACCAATACCCTTTCGAGGCTGTTGCCTATGCGTTTCACGACTCTTTTGCTTTCTTGTGTGGTGGATCTGTGTGGTCCTTGATGATTTTGACTTCAATAGACGTTGCTGCTCCCGAACGAATTAAAAAAAACAAAAACTGGACAGGGCCTGATCACCTGTTGTATGTCTGTTATTTCGAACTATGTATTATAGCTAATCTTTTGTAAACTGCATTGTAAACTGCATTCTAGACGGGTAATTGCGGTCTAGAAATAAATTCTTATGTTACGTTATGTTATGAATCACACTGTAGCCCGTACTACCTTAGTTTCTGTATCTCGTTTTTTGTCTATTATTATGTAAGTAACCTTGCAAATCCATTCTGAGCTCTCTGGGGAGGACGGGGATATAAAACAAATTAATTAAATAAGTGGATGGGAGGAAGAGCTACGTACTTGAAGACCATTTCTCAATAGAAGAAGAGAATGAATTTTGAAACGCCCTCGCACCAATAAAAAGTTTGAAGGCAGGCTGGACGTGATGGACATGCCTCAGTGGCTCCCCTTCAGCTCATTTGAACGCCAAGCGGCCTCAATATAAAAATGAGTGAAGATCACTGTATTAAAGCCTACTATATTGAATATGAAATCTACTGTAAGGCCACCAGATGGCACTATCATGTTTGCAGGGTCACGTGTGTGTGAGCTGCTTTTCTTCTTACTATTCTTGCTGAAACGTTCATAGAGAAGCTGCTATTACTCACTTTCGAGCTGTAATAAGGTGAAAAGCCCTTTATGCTATATAAAGTATTTTGTTCTTGAATAAGAACATGAGAAAAGTCAAACTGTATCAGACTGAGATCCACTGAGCTTAGCATCCTAACAATGGTCAGTCCCAGGACCAGCTTTAACAATTAGGCAAACTAGGAGGTCGCCTAGGGGGTGGCAAACAGCAGCTGCAGTAAAAGCAAAAGAGATCTTGACAGCCACACAGACTCGGAAAACCATCAACCCAGCTCTGCTCAGGGTTTGCAACAGATGGTGTTTTTATAGGACCATTGTGGAGGGATGACCTAGGGGTAGCCATTATTGTTGAGTTTATTTATGACAATCATAGGGAGGAGGGGTAATAGGAGCCCGAAAGGTAATTGAGAGGAGAGTGGCACAAGGTTAAAAGTGCCTACTGACTAGGGTTACCAGATTTTCCTGAAGGAAAATGCCACGCCCCCAGCCCGCCCAGTTCTACCCTTCCCACCCCCAGCCTCATCCCCTTAACCTGTTCATGCGTCGGGATGGCATCCGCATGTGTGGATTCGACATGACATTGCGTGTGTCCGCGTGACATCACCAGTTTGTATCCGCAATGTTCGCGGAGACAGTCCCAGCGTCGGAAACCTTTCAAAGCCCGGACTAAGTGCCAGGTTTTGAAAAGCTGTCTGGACCCCTAGATATGTCCTCAAAAGGAAGACATGTCCAGGGCCACTCTGAGTTAAAAGTACCAGTTGGATCCCATATAATGGACCCTTTCTCATAGCACATTTCCAGGGATGAGCAATGGGTTCTTTTAAGTCTATCTGGTTCATAGGGTTTTTTTATAGACATTTCCTTCAGAAACTTTGTTATGGTACAACAATTTTTATTGAACAAACAGACAGAAACGGGTCATGCAACATAAGTTACATGAAATGTTCAAAAGATTTTGTATTCAACAGCAATATGCAGCACCTTATTCCCCCCCCCCCCCCAAGAAGGACAGTAAAAGAACATGCCGGAAAGAGCAAAGCAAGACACTGTACCCACCCCCCCTTAGCCCTCTCCCCGTCTTAATAAAGTGTAATGACAGACACAGCAAGGAAAGGCAACCAGGATACTGACATGGTAAAGAAATAAAAAAGTCAAAAGCCAACAAGGTTAAATACAGAGAGGAAAAAAGAATCATAAATCCCCCCCCCCTCCCCGTCCCTTTTTAGGATTGAAACAGTTTTTATTTTATGGATAATAAGCAAACCAACAAGAAACATAGGCCAGTTCACCAAACACAAAGCAGATGGAAAAGTCCCAGTTAAAACAGGAGCATCGCAGTAAACAAATAAGACAATGGCACAGAATCTTCCCCAACCCAATCGCAGAGTAAAGATACAAACACCGCCATCTCAGGGCCCTGGACTCTTATGGGCCCCAAGGATTCATAACCCCTCCCCCCCAACCCCCACCCGCCCAAGAAAGTAACAAACAAACACAAATCCTGCTAAGTTAAATCATCTTGACCATAAGAACATAAGAATTGCCGCTGCTGGGTCAGACCAGTGGTCCATCGTGCCCAGCGGTCCGCTCACGCGGCGGCCCTTAGGTCAAAGACCAGTGCTCCTAAATGAGTCCAGTCTCACCTGCGTACGTTCCAGTTTAGCAGGAACTTGTCCAACTTTGTCTTGAATCCCTGAGGGTGTTTTCCCCTATAACAGCCATCTGGAAGAACCTTCCAGTTTTCTACCACTCTCTGGGTGAAGAAGAACTTCCTTACGTTTGTATGGAATCTATCCCCTTTCAACTTTAGAGAGTGTCCTCTCGTTCTCCCTACCTTGGAGAGGGTGAACAACCTGTCTTTTATCTACTTTGTCTTGAATCCCTGGAGGGTGTTTTCCCCTATGACAGACTCTGGAAGAGCGTTCCAGTTTTCTACCACTCTCTGGGAGAAGAAGAACTTCCTTACGTTTGTATGGAATCTATCCCCTTTCAACTTTAGAGAGTGCCCTCTCGTTCTCTCTACCTTGGAGCGGGTGAACAACCTGCCTTTATCTACTAAGTCTCTTCAGTATCCATCGAGTTCTATAACTGAGGGGCTGTAGTGAAGAATATTGACCAAAGTATGGTGTCCTGTATTATCTTTTCTGGTGATGGCATAGCTAAAAGATGTTGATTTTGGGATCGGAGTACTCTATTAGGTGCGTAAGGAATTATTAATCTGTTTATGAATTCTGGTACGAGATGCCTCTTTCTGGCCTGACGGATGATTACATCCTAACCCTCGGACGCCATTTCAGCCTGTCACCTCACTTCAAAGAAAACAACCCCTATCAGATGTTCATTTCTTTGCAGGTGGAATTACTTCACCACAATCACCACCGGTGCCTCTGGCTTGTCCTTCATTGTACAGCCCACCAGGGCGAGGAGAACAGGACTAGAATTCATCGCAAAAGAAGATGAAACCAGATCCTGCTGTATCAGTGGGCTGGGAATGGGCTGAATGTCTTGAGCTTGTTTTCATTTCATGTTTAATTTCCTGCAGGGCTTAGCTCAGGCTTTCTGCTCCTTCCACTGGCTTCTTGAGAGTTTTAAGAAGGGAAAGGGATCGAGATATACGACCACTTTCTGTTCACAATGAGAGAAAGGAGGAGGCGGAAAGCCTGCTATCAGTGTCAGGGGGCTAATATTTCCCTCGGCTTTCGTGCTCACCAGAATGGGATTACAGGGTTGAGATTTTAAAATGTTTTGTTAACGTATCGTGGAGGGCAGCAGTGGTCTGAGGAAGCCTGCACTGTTCGATGAATATTTAGCTTACATTCTCTGGCACTGAACTGGTGGGAACTCTGATGAGTTTTATAGTTTTCAAACACTATTTTGTAGATCATTTTTGAATGTGTGTGTTCAGCATGAAGGACACGTCAGAAAATGCCACTGAAATGGATTGGATTGAATGCATTCCTTTTGCAGGTCAGAGCAGAAAACGGGTCAGTTTCTAATAGGAATGGAGATCTGGCCTAAGGTGATGGCGGTGAGCACGGCTTGTGTCTTTGGGGAAAATTGCTACCTTCCATCGCCCCAGAGACCACCCATAATTAGGGTTATCAGACATCTGGAAAAACCCGGACATGTTCTCGTTTGGGCATTGACGGATCTGATTAAGACTCAGACTGAGAAAAAGTAAAGGACTAGCCTAGTGGTTAGAGCAGGGGTGTAGCCATGGAGCAGGCCTGGCCTGCTGAGTTTGAGTTCAGGACCGCCTGTCCACCACAGGCTGGGAACCCCTGGATGTCAAGTCCAGTGCTCTAACCCAGTGGCAAAACCAGACAGCCAATTTTGGGTAGGCCTGAGCCCAAAGTAGGCGGACATCTCTCTCTCTTTCTTTCTCTCCCTTCCCCCCCCTCAGCCCATGCAGCAGTCTCTCTTTCCCTCCCTTCCCTCCCCCAACCCATGGAGCCTGTTTCTTTCCCTCCCTTCCTCTTCCACAGTGAGTGCAGCATTTTCAGGTTGCCAGCAATGGTTCCTCCATGCTGCTGGTGGCTGACCTGAAAGTCTTTCCTCTGACACATTTGCATTTTGCATCAGATGGAAGGCTTCCAGGTCAGCTGCCGGCAGCATGTAGGAACCACTGCTGGCAACCTGAAGATGCTGCACTCACTGTGGAAGGGGGAAGGAAGGGTAAGAGACAGGTTACATGGGTTGGGGAAGGAAGGGAGGGAAAGAGAGACCGCTGCATGGGCTGAGGGGGTGGGAAGGGAGAGAAAGAGAGAGAGATGCCCGCCTACTTTGGGCTCAGGCCTACCCAAAATTGGCTGTCTGGTTTTGCCACTGAGTTAGAGCACTGGACTTGACATCCAGGGGTGCTCAATTCAAATGCCACTGCTGTTCCTTGTGATCCCGGACAAGTCACTTAACCCTCTTTTGCCTCAGATGCAAAAACTAGATTGTGAGGCCTCCAAGGACAGGGAGATACTTAGGAGCTCATTTGTTAAGGCGCGCTAACCAATTTAGCATGCGTGTTAAATGCTAAGGCACCCATAGAATATAATGGATGCCTTAGCATTTAGCACGTGTTAATCTTTAGCGCATGTTACATTGGTTAGCGCGCCTTCATAAAAGGACCCCTTAGACTTGAATGGAACTCATCTTGGCCTATGACTGAAAAAGGAGTGTCCAAATCAATAATTACGCCCAATTGAAAACGTAGGGCAATCCCTCCATATCTAAAAGAAGTGCTTGACTCATTGGCGATACTTTTTGGGTTATGCCTTAAGGCCTTGGTTTTATAAATGATGCCTAGTGGCCTCTTGGTGCGGTTCTCAATCAACTTTCAGGTGCCATTTATAGAATCACACCTGGCGACGTTTAACTCGACTTAGACGCTAGTAGGAATCATAATATTAGGTGCCGGTATATTATGCCAGGGTTTTCTTGGCTTAATTTACCGGCACCTAACGCATTCCACGCCCAAATTCCTAACCCGGCCTACTTTTAGTCTAAGCGCCTTGCCAATTTCCATATGGGACTTAAATGAATCATTTAAAAAAAAAAAATTGACTTTTAATGTCGTTTTCAATCATCACACCGATTAAACCAATTAAAATCTTTTAGCATTCCGTGCAAAAATCAGCCAGGCGCTGCCAATCAAGGCACCATTTATAGAATTGAGGCCTAACTGTTTAGCATTCAGGTTGCTTGTTCCGGCTTACCTGCACTCGAGCCTCCGTTAGGTCTGTCCGCATTGCCAGCTGCTCCCTGGCATAGACATCGGGATAGTGGGTCTTCTGGAAGACCTTCTCCAGCTCTTCCAACTGGTAGCTGGTAAAGGTGGTCCGGTTTCTCCTCTTTTTGCCCTTGTTGCTTTCAGAATCAGCCTTCTCCATTGGGCTGGGCAGGTTAGTGCTTGCTCTGTCCTGGGCTCCTTTCACCCCCTCCTTCACCGCGAGGTAGCCGCTATCCATCCCCACAGAGTCACTGTTTGGGGTTAACTCAGGATCTGCCAAGGTCCTTTCTTTAGCTGAAGAATCAAAATAAAAACGTTATCAGACAGAATTAGGAGCAGGGAAATGATTGATGCAAATGATTTTCACTGGACACAATTCTGCTATACCAGTGGTCTCAAACTCCAACCCTTTGCAGGGCCACATTTTGGATTTGTAGATACTTGGAGGACCTCAGAAAAAAATAGTTAATGTCGTATTAAAGAAATGACAATTTTGCATGAGATAAAAACTCTTTAGAGTTTATAAATCTTTCCTTTTGGCTAAGTCTTAATAATAATAATATTGTAATTTATCGCTAAAGAGACATATGATCAAGAAATGGTTTTATTTTACTTTTGTGATTATGATAAAAATACCAAGGGCCTCAAAATAGTACCTGGCGGGCCGCATGTGGCCCCCAGGCCGTGAGTTTGAGACCACCGTTCTATACTCTTGTTCTTTTTTTTTCTCAACTGTACTGTATATCTATTTCACCATTTTATGTTCCAAGTTTCCAAGTTTAATTTAAAATTTGATAAAACGCTTATAAACATTCTGAGCGATTTACATTAAAAAAAATAGTTAGGGTAAAACCACAGAGACCATATTAAAAGACAAAACAATCACTAAAAGGAAAGAGGGTTGAACTACATAACAAGAAAGGAAATCAGGTGACAACAAATCATACAGAACAAATCATAAAAATCATATTCAATGCCAAAAAATACGATCACGTATCGCCCCTACTTCAAAAAGCTCATTGGCTCCCTGTCGAGCACAGAATAAATGATAAAATTCTTTTATTGACTTAAAACCCGTTTAAGTAACCAACCCGAATTTGTCAATAGTCTAATCATACCCTACTGTCTGTCTAAAGCCCTTTGTTCTATGTCTCAAAATCTCTTAACGATCCCTTCTTTAAAGTACATCAATACTGGTCGCCGTACTTTAAAAAGGATATGGCGATACTCGAGAGGGTCCAAAGGAGAGCAACAAGGATGATTAAGGGCATGGAGAACCTTTCATATGCCGAAAGGTTGGACAAGTTGGGGCTCTTTACCCTGGAAAAGCGGAGACTTATAAAATCATGAAAGGCATAGAGAAGGTGGAGAGGGACAGATTCTTCAGACTAGCGGGGACAACAAAAACACAAGGCCATTCAGAAAAATTGAGAGGAGACAGATTCAGAACAAATGCTAGGAAGTTCTTCTTCACTCAGAGGGTGGTGGACTTCTGGAATGCACTTCCAGGAGAGGTGATAGGATAGTGTACATTATTGGGGTTTAAAAAGGGACTGGATGACTTCCTGAAAGAGAAGAGGATAGCGAGTTACTTACGGGACATTAAGTAAATGGGATATAAACATCCTAGGTAAGGAGCATTTACAGGTTATGGACCTGGTGGGCCGCCAAGGGAGCGGACTGCTGGGCGTGATGGACCCCTGGTCTGACCCGGCAGGGGCAATGCTTATGTTCTTATTAGATCCAATAACTTCACGGTAACTGCCCCTTCTCTTTGGAACCCTAACCCTAATCATCTCCGTTCAGAAGTATCTCTTCCTCAATTTAAAATTAAGTTAAAACATTCTTATTTCAAGACACCTTTGACACCTAACTGCCCTTATTAGGGCTAAATTTTAAATTTATTTTTTATTTTTTTAAATCCCCTTCCTATCGTACCTTACCTTCCATGTTCACTTTACTTTAACCATTGTAGTTCATCTCTTTCCCCCCCCCCCTCTTGTTCCTGTTTGTTTAAAGTTTGTGTATTACTTGTCTTGTAAACTCATCATGAGATTCATTTATGTAAGTTTGTATTGTCTGTTCCTTATTAGTACTTATTTGTACACCGCTCAGAAGTTTAATTGAGCGGTATAAATTTTTTTCAATAAACTTGAACATAAAATGGGTAAAATCATAGGGGAGGGTTAGGTGGTAGCCTAAGAAAGGCTGGTTGTAACTGTGGTTGTATTGATTTAAGGATCGGAGGTTTATCTTTGAATTTAGCTCTCAAAAAACATCTTGAAAAAGGAAACTTTTAAGGGAGCTCTTGAATTTATCTAATCAACTTTCTTCTTTAATAAAGGACGGTAAGTGGTTCCATGTTTGCCGCGCGGGTACTGAGAAAATTTCGGCTCTTCTTTTGTTGATGATTTGTAAAGAGGAAGTAGCCAAAAGATTATGATCTGCAGATCTTGGCGTCCTCAAGGGACCAGAAGGGATGAGTAGCTTCTGAAGGAAGATCGGTTGTTGTGACTGACGGATTTTGAATGTCAGAAGTGAAATGTTATCTTCATTTATGTCCATAGTAGGTGGTGTAGAATGGAGCATGCAGAGATGCCAAGTTGCCCAATCCTGGATGTCTAACTTTCCATCCTGAGGCATTATGGGACTTGTAGTACTGATTTTTTTTTTTTTTTAATTTATACAGATTTAATAGTTACAGTATCAGATGATACCAAGGAAAAAAAGGATTCTTAACATAATTTAACAGTATTTATACATACAAAACAAAATTCTTTTCAAAGCCCACAACAATGGGGAGACATGGCACCATTTCTAATTACAAAAAGATAAGAAGAAAACAAAGAAATGGTTCTTGATTCATACTTTTATGAATATTAAACCCTTCAATACTACTTTTACCTCCTACAATTTCTCAGTTGTGAAACAACGAAAAGTAAAATCATTTCTGTTCTCTAGCTAATAAAAACTGTTGCAATTGAATGGGGGGTCCCAAAATACATATTCAATGTCTTGTATTTTGACAAGACATTTACATGGAAATTTTAAGTAATATGATGCTTCAAGAGCTAAAACCCTTGTTTTTAACTTTAGAAATTCTTTTCTTCTCAATTGCGTAGCTCTTGATACATCAGGAAAAATCCTAACCAAATCTCCACAAAATTTTGTCAGTCTATTTTTGTACTGATTTCAATAGGCAGGATCAGTCACTATAAATCTCACTTTGACACAAACAGAGAAAACGCTTGTGGAAAATTCAGTGAACAATGGCAAGGCATGGAGACATGTTCAATGTCAATCTTAGAGAATCCTACAAGTGGTACAACAGAGGGTGGGAGGGAGCACAGGATGGCACAATTTATAACGCATGACTGCATGGACTTAAATAATTGCATGATATAGTCAGATAGAATCTAATGTATTTAAAGACAAAGTTTTTAAGTTTATCACAAGTAGGTGAAATTTTAAGGAGATTTCATGAAACGATTGATTACATAAGGAGATGGGTTGTTTTGTTTTTTGTTTTTTTGCCAATGACGTTGTGATCTTTCACGTTCTGATACCAGCTGCATTTCTGAAGCTTTTTCCACCCCAGGAAATAATCAATCAAATACAAAATAATTTATTAAAATAAGTTGGGTATCGTAGGTCACCCAGCAGTGGGTTTGGTTAAATATTGAATATGTGGTTATTGTTACTTCTTGACTTAAATATAGAAAGATTTATAGAGCATTGGTATATCATTAGACCTGCTCAGTGCAAGGGTTGTGGGCACCCTAGGGGTACCTTCGGCCTTACAGCCCCCCTCAATTAACTTCGAGGGTCATTATTGACTTGCTCATGATGGACAAACCAGAAGTTAGTTTCATCTATATTTATTCTGCTGCTAAATATTTTCCCTCTCAGCCCAACCAACCAACTTCCTAAATTCTGAGCGTTATTTTGCCACTGGAGCTGAAATGAGTGCTATCTTATTTCATAAAGTGCCAATTTGCAGAAACAAAATTCTGGGTTGTTTTTTTTTTCCCTTCATTGTTTCAGATCATTGATTGAACCATATCCATTTTATTCTCTTCTTGGGTGGGCTGAGAACTTTTCAGCACTCCCTCATAGTGTGAAGAGTTTCTGTCTCTGGTAAACAGAGCTGGTATTGTGACATCATAATGCCTCATTCCACCAGTAAGAGCCAACCTCATCAGTGATGTCACAATGGCTTGATTATCCTATTCTTGGCTCATTTTTATTACATAGGAGGGTGTGCTGAAAAGTTCTCCTAAATTCTGAGTGTTATTTTGTCAATGTTGCTGAAAAGAGTTATCTTATTTCTTTAAGTGCCAATTTGCAGAAACAAAATACAGTACTATATTTTGACATTGTTTCAGATCATTGATTGAAACATATCCACATCATTCTCTTCTTGGGTTGGGCTGAGAATTATTCAGCATCCCCTCGTATGTTGACTGCCTCAGAACTGATCTCTTTCTCATTTCAAACTGAATATTCCGTGCCGGAAACAGCTGCTAGGAATACCGTGGGCAGCCAAGAAATCGAACAGATGGGTCACTGACCAAATAAAACCTTGATTTTCACTAGAAGCTCACCATTAGACTGAAGCTATATCGTATTTTGGTCAAATCATTTGACAGCCGGAGACTCTGGAAAAGGCAATTATGCTAGGAAAGAGTGTATGCAAGACCATCAATAAGACGGATTGACACAATCGCAACAGCAAAGAATGTGCTCCATTAAAAAGCCTCCGTACACAGCTAGAAGACGGGAAGTTCTGGAGAAAGTCAATCTGTATGGTTGCCAGGTGTTGACTTTGACTTGAAGCCAATTAATCAATTGTCATCCCACTCTGCTTCTCTCTTCAAACGGTATACCGTACTCCCCCGAAATTCGCGGGGGTTATGTTCCAGGAGCACCTGCAAAGTTCAGAAAACCGTGAATATTGGAGGCGGGGATCGGAGGCGAGAGAGGCCACTTTGCTGCTTGCGGAGAAATCGTGTATCACAAGGGTCCGGTAGATTCATTGACTGGGATTCACGAATCACAGGGCTTGAATTAGTTTTGCTTATCTACAGGACTCTTTCATCAGAGGAAACCACAGCGCCACACTGCAGCCTATCGAATAAGCTCCCAATAGGTGGATGAACTGGGGCTGCGACCTCGGAACTGCGAGTTCGCGGGGGAGTGCTGTGTGTCAAAGCATGTATTATATTCCAATTCCTACCTATACCTCCCCACTCTGTTCTTATTCTCCTATGCTCCCGCCTTTCCCTTTTTTGATCTCGGTCTTTTCCTTGCTGCCACACTCCCAACACTAAACAGACCCCCTCTCACTACTGTACCTTCTCCTTTCCTCCAGAACCCTTCCTCCCCTTCCACCAGAACAAATTCCTTCCTAATGTTCAAGACACTCCATCCATCACCGGTCCAGCTTTAAAACCCACCTCTTCAAATCGCTCATCCTGAAACATAAATCCTTGGATTTTCATTTCTCATCCCGTGCCTCTCTTATCTCTGCACTGTCAGAGAGTACTGACGTACAGAATTTCTCTACTTTTGTGTTTCTATAATGTACTGAGTAAAGTTTCATAGAAAAATAAAAAATAGCATTGTTTAAACTGCTCTGCTGATCGCCTAAGAAAGCAACAGGTTGAAAAACGAGGAAACCAGGGTTTAAATCCCACTGTAGCTCCTTGTGACTTTGAGCAAGTCACTTAACCCTCGATTACTTCAGGTACAAATTTAAAAATTAGTGCGCACTAAATGCTAACGCATTCATAGCTAAAACAGCTAGCACGCCTTAGTAAAAGGACCCCATAGGTATCAGCATAGTGATAAAATGACACATTAATATAATTAAGATGTTATTTTTATCACTAACTCATGCTATTATAGCCCAAGTCTCATTTTATTCAGTAAAATAATATATCATAACTGTAGCCTATATTCATAACTTCATCTCTTTATTAAAGAAAAGAAAGAAATGTAATGTAATGTAATGTCTCTAGAAATCGATTTCACTGTAATAAAAGTGAGCCAAGTACAAGACAATCAAATCATTATGACATCACCAATGAGGTTGGCTCTTAGGCATTGGTGGAATGAGGCATTATGACATCACAGTCGCAGTTCCAGATTCTGAAGCTCCTCATGCTAGTTTAGCACAGGTTCCATTTTATGCAATGCCACCTAGTTACTAATAACTGAGATCAACTGTGAAACAACATCTTAAACATAGCTCATAATAAGAACATAAAAACATAAGCAGTGCCTCCGCTGGGTCAGACCTGAGGTCCATCGTGCCCAGCAGTCCGCTCATGTGGTGGCCCAACAGGTCCGGGACCTGTGCAGTAATCCTTTATCTATACCCCTCTATCCCCTTTTCCAACAGAAAATTGTCCAATCCTTTCTTGAACCCCAATACCGTACTCTGCCCTATCACACCCTCTGGAAGCGCATTCCAGGTGTCCACCACACATTGGGTGAAGAAAAACTTCCTAGCATTTGTTTTGAATCTGCCCTCTTTCAACTTTTCCGAATGCCCTCTTGTTCTTTTATTTGTTGAAGGTTTGAAGAATCTGTCCCTCTCCACTCTCTCTATGTCCTTCATAATCTTGTAAGTCTCTATCATGTCCCCTCTAAGTCTCCTCTTCTCCAGGGAAAGAGTCCCAGTTTCTCCAATCTTTCTCTATCTCTCTCTTTTTCTCTCTCCCTTTCTCTCTCTCTTTCTTTCTATCTCTCTCTATTTCTCTCTGTCTCCCTTTCTCTCTCTCTTTCTGTCCCTCTGTACTCTCTCTATGCCCTTCATGATCTTGTAAGTTTCTATCATATCCCCTCTAAGTCTCCTCTTCTCCAGGGAAAAAAGTCCCAGTTTCTCCAATCTCTCAGTGTATGAAAGGTTTTCCATCTCTTTTATCAGATGTGTCGCTCTCCTCTGAACCCTCTCGAGTATCGTCATATCCTTGTTAAGGTACGGCGACCAATATTGGATGCAGTACTCCAGATGCGGACGCACCATCGCCCGATACAACGGCAGGATAACTTCTTTCGTTCTGGTTGTAATACCCTTCTTGGTTATACCTAGCATTCTATTCACTCTCTTAGTGGCCCTAACCTCTTTCCCCACCCCAACCTGATTTTCCACTACAGCTTATCACCTGGAACGCGCTTCCCGGAGAGGTGATAAGACAGAGTACAATTCTGGGTTCAAAAAGGGACTGGATGACTTCCTGGAAGCGAAGGGGATAACAGGGTACAGATAGAGGTTTACCTTACAGGACATTGAGTGAATAGGGTATGGACATTTTAGGTTAGGTAGGGAACACTTTCAGGTCATGGACCTGGAGGGCCGCCGCGGGAGCGGACTGCTGGGTGCGATGGACCCCTGGTCTGACCCGGCAGAGACAATGCTTATGTTCTTAAAAAAAAAAAAAAGTCATGTTTAAAATATAATAAACAAGGCAAAAATTAAAGCTATATTTTATCTGGGCCCTTATATTGTAACAAGATCTCAAAGCACAAGACAACTACATCAGCCATAATAGAGCACAGATCATCATGAAGAGGCTCCAAGAAGCTATAGTGGGAGAATGGTATAGAAAATTGAATAAAGATACTGCTTTGTGATGTAAGTTTTCATCTAGTCCAATCAGAAGCCAGGGATTTGCATGTAGATTAGAAGATGCACTTATTTCAGTTCTGGGTATTTAGATATTATGGGTCTCGCAATCAAAAATTAAAAATCTCCAAAAACCATCATAAGTTGGCGCTTGGACATCCTAATCACCGGGACGTCCCAAGTGCTGATTTTCTAAGCCTTTTTCTGGATATCTAGCGAGGCATTTTCCCTGATGTGCATCTAGAGTTCGGGGGAAGGGGGGTTGGGAGGTGCGTTATGGGCATGTATTGGGTGGGCTTAACTTGGATGTCTTGTGGTGATAATTGAACCTTTCCCAAGACGTCAAGACGTACTGGACGGAACTTAGATGCTCGGAGCTAGACCTGTTTTAAAAGTGCCACGAAGGTACCCAAATTGATCATATGACCACTATATGCAAGTAGTTATAACTCCCTACATTGCTCCAATGCTCATTGACCCCCCTCCCACCCTCAAAAATCTGAACGAAACAGTACATACCTGTTTCTAGAACAGCAGCACCTGGTATGGGAAAGCCTATCAAAGCATCTTACAGGTGTCTTAAGTAACCTGGTGGATGGGGAAGTGAACGATAGAGAGAAGGACTCGGGCCCATCAGCCACTCTAACCACTACAATTATGGTGGAAAGTGTGAGGTTACTAAAACCCACAAAACCCTACTATACTGCTATATAGGTGTCTCCTGCAGCCATAAGGTGGTAGACAGGTGGGTACAGTAGGTTTTAGAGGGTTCACCTTAAATTATAAGGGGGTTATGGTGAGATGTACTTCTGGCACCCTTTATGTGACGTTCACAGCAGCGCCCTCTAAGGTGTCCCACTGCTCGGTTGGCATGTCACAATGATGGCCAACCCTTGTGGATTTAGAAGTTTTCAACCTGGACATTTCTGTGGTCAAAAATGGGGTGTCCTGAGGGTTGGACATTCTGTTGGCCTAGACATTCAAGTAGGCAAAAAAAATTAAAAATTGGGGGGGATGTCTAGTGGTTCGACTTTTAAAAATGAACGTTTCTGTGCTTCCGATTTTGGACGTTTAGCGGGAAACGTTCAAGTCGGGCTTGAATGTCTTTCTCAAAAATGGCCTCCATGGGTGCAGAAAAAGAAGGCAACAACCAGAGTGGAATTGTCCAAAAGAGAATGATGTGCACTAAAAAAGTGTCCTCCAATCCGTCTGGTGAAATGACGATCTTTATTGTTCAAACATCAAATTGACAAATTCACTCGACATGCACATGTTTCGGCCAACAGGCCTGCTTCAGGAGTCTTAAAAGTCACTAATGATGATTTACGAGGTATACCGACACTCGAATGAATCTGACCACAAATCAGTCAAAGAAGAGTGTCATGCCACAAGGAAATCAAATGCTGTCTGCTGGCACACCTATAGTTCTCCGTAGGTGCAACATAAAAAAAAAAACAACAAAAAACTAGAGCACTTAAATTTCTGCCCTTAAGTTAGGCTCCTAAATTTTGTTCCCTATTTTCAGCCATATTTAGAAGCCTAAGGAAGCAGTTCTGAAAGTAGCCAATACACCTTTGCACCACATGCGATAATCTCAATTATTGAGGGCTGCATGCATGTTAGTCCATGGACACGTCAGTGTTTAGCACGCACTAATCGATTAGCACATCTTAGTAAAAGAGGGGGTAATTATATGTACAAAGCCATCAGCAAATCAGATTTTAAAGCTCTACCTTTTAGAGCATAGACACACCCACCTAATGGATAGCTATCTTATAAAGTTATAATTTCATGCCATGAAAGAAAATGACAAAATAGGTCTGGAGTCGGACAACAGCAATTTGAAATTCCATTGGGTGTTGTTTAGGATTTTATTGTCTGGTCCGGAGACTCATTCAATTAATCAGTGGTATCGTTGATGACAATTTTTCTAGATAACATCAGAGAGGGAAAACACTTTGAAACTGTTTTGTTATTCTGAAATCGTATGACTTTTTGGTCTGGACATCTCTGCTAGAGATTTATGATTCATGAGAACTGACGTGACCCAGACATCTACCGGGAAGCTAAGGGGATAATTTACAAACTTGGCCACAAAAATGACTGAACAGAGGGCCTTTTTAGTGCCGCGGTGTGCCTCGGTGCTAAATTTAGGAGCAGGTCAATTTACTGCAGTAGTGATCGTTAATGATATATGGTGCTATTGAAATTCTCGTTCCAACGTACTGGTTCTGATGATGGCAGTGGTATGTGCTCGGGGAATGAGTTCAAAAGCATCACCATACCGGGACACATTGAAGGTCAATTAAGCTCAACCGTGGCCAATCCAGGTTGCAAATACCTGGCAGGATTCCAAAAGAGTAAAATAGATTTCATGCTACTTATCCCAGGAATAAGCAGTAGATTTTTTTTTTTTTTTAAGTCCACCGTAATAATGGTTTATGAACTTTTTTTTTAAAGGAAATTATCCAAACCTTTCTTTTTAAACCTTGCTAAGCTAACTGCTTTTACTATATTCTCTGGCAAAGAATTCCAGATCTGGAAAAATCAGTGTTAAACCAATTACACTCTTTCATCAACAGACAAGGAGCCCTATCCATCTTCCAGTTGGGATTCAGGAAATTCCACAGTAGTGAAACCATCCTTCTCGACATCATCGACGAGAACTGGAAACTCATGCATAGGGTAACGATAACCTTCTGGTGCTGCTGGATCTCAGCGCGGCATTTGACACTATTGACCATCCTCTCCTCGTTGCGCGGATCTCTGAAATTGGTATCTGAGACACTGCATTACGATGGTTCACCTCTTTCCTGAATATTAGATCCCAAAGCGTACTACTCAACAATGCACTATTGAAACCAAAACCGATCAAATGTGGTGTTCCATAGGGAATCTACTATCCCCCGTATTATTTAGTCTCTACATTAGACCTATCCTAGACATAGCCCACAAATATCAAATACCCTTCAATACACTGAAAACTTCTGTTCTCTTGCTGTTCGGGAGTTTTCAGTGTATTGGGGTGGTTCCCTCCCACACACCTCCAGCGGGAGCATGAGCATTTATAAGTATAGTGGGGTGGGGTTCCCCCCCACTCCTCTCAAAATGATCCCAGTAAGCCGTAAAAGCGCTGGAAATGGCGGCACGCAATCATCCTGCACTCGTGTCGGCGTGCCATTGACCCGGCCACAATTGACGTGCCACCCTTATATTACAGAGATATATAATTAAGAGGGAAGGAAAAAGAGAGTACCCCAGGGAAAGTATAGAACCCTGAAAACAAACCAAAAAAAGATGGCATTTCTTAAAAAAAAAAAAAAAATAAATTATCATATTTTACTAATCTGGTAGAGTTCTTTGGGGGTATCAAACACCAATGTGAATTAGGCGATCTAATTGATTTACTTAAATTTTCTCAAAAAGCCTTTAATAATTTCTCTCACAACTAAAGAATGAATCTTCTCCATGAAGGTGAGTAAGTTATGATGTCTGATAAATCTGTGCTCTAAAACTATAATTGTTCCAAGGATTCATAAATGATTCAGGAAAGAGAAAACAGTGAGGTGGTAAATGTGACCAAAGCTTCAAAATTAAGCCAGATAATAACATTAATTTAGAGTCTCGATGGGCGATCTTAACAGGGGGCTGGATGGCCCTTCTTGGTTGCCCACTGAGACCTTTTGATTTAAGGAGGGTCTCGAGAAAGGTCAAGGTTTGGGAGGTAGCAGGGAGGGCTAGAAACGAGGGTGGAGGGGAGGGCAGGAGTTAAAATTCAAAATGTTCCCACTGCAGGAAGGGAAATCAGGAAAGGGGGGGGAGGCATCCAAGAGATATTTAAGGTACCGCCTCCAAGTCACAGGTCTCTTCCTGTTCCTTGGAGGTGGATTTTCCCTGCCCTCCCACCCTAGAAGAGAGAGAGAGAGAAGCTAATAGGAAGAGGGGCATGGGATTGTTTCAGCGGCAGTAATCCCGAGCTATTGGGTTTTGGGGCTCATCGGGTGATGAACGGTTTGGTTGAGACAGGTGACCCGGAAAAGGGCATGGAGTTCCAAGCCTACCCCTAGGTCCTAGCTGGCATGGCAGGGCCAGGGCTCTAGTCCTATTTTTTTATGGCTGTCTGGCCAGCTCGCCTATCTCTGTGCAGCCGCAGTAAGATTCCCCTCCTGATGAAGGTCCCGAAACTCGAGTTGGGGGGTGTCCTGACTGAGTTTGTTCGTTTTTTACCGATTCCTGAGCAGCCACCGAGCCTACTGATTTACCCAGCCGTCTTCACATTTTTCAGGTCAAGTTGGTCAAGTCGCACACATTGATTTATGTTTTAGCACTGGGTTTCAAGGCGGGTAGGGACGGTGACTAAGCTATGATGGTCCCGGCAGCAACTCTGAATTAGTTTTATACTTACTCACTGGGTTGTAGGTCTGAGCAGTCCCATATAAAAAAAAAAACAACACACAAAAAACCCCTTTTGAATTACATTCTGGGATTCTAAGTAGTGCACATTTGATAATATCCTAGCTCCCAGTGTATGTATACATAAAATATTGTTTAATATAAAAGCTGTGGCCTAGTTTCTCTTCCAATAAGAGTTTGGTGCATTATTATTATTGAGGTAAAAGAATTGGGTCTAATGTTAAGTGTTTTAAGTTGGGGGAGGAGGACAGGGGGGTACAACGGGGCCACTCCAGATCCCAGTGTTATACACATGTTAGTGCAGAGTCAAAAGAGGATCTCGCAGAACTGAGTGAGGGTGCCTCAAAGTAGCAAATGAGTTTTACTATTAACAAAGGTAAAAGCAAGCTAGTGGACATTGGGGGGGGCGGGGGGGGGAAAAACCCCAAACGATGAGGAGCTGACTCGTATGGCCGTTTTCACTCCAGAATGAGCGCCTGGAATCTTTGTGGACAGTCCCCTAAAATCTTTGGCCCGGGGAGCAACAATGGCCCCCAAAAGATCCGTGGAATGTTAGGAATGATTGAGGAAGGATTTAAAATCAAAAGAAAATCAAAACAGCCCCTCCTCCATTCTGCCTCTCCACAAATCCCTGCTGTGGCCACCTTTTGATACTGCTCTGCTGTCCTCAAAGAGGGTATAGCATATCAAGAAATAACCCGCCACAGGAGGGGTCATTTGCTCACAGACTTTTCAATTATCCAAAAAAGTTGCAAATATTTTAGAGGGGAGGAACAGCTGAGCATTTAGGGAGGCGCATTGTGAAACCGATTTTGGTTGTCCCTTCACCCTCCATTGGCCTCAGGAGAAAATTTAAACCATGAGCTAGAGAATGACACAGTGACAAAATTCATCACCGTTCCCGTCCCCGCGGATAACCGCGGGAAACCATCTTCATGTCATTCTATAAGGAGAGAGGGAAGAATCAGAGTATGAATGGCCACAACCACCGACCCGCAAGCTTTGCTTTGAAAAATGTTGGTGTAGAAGGACTGAGGTTGAAATAGACACTAGAAAATGACATGGGATTATTTCCCGCGGTTATCCGCGGGGACGGGAACGGTGATGTCACCTTGTCACTCTCTACCATAAGCCATTTAGACAAGGAAATAACTTGTGTACTTGCTTGTAAGTAAGCTCGGATTTGTGACATGGCAAGTAATTAAATTCAACTCTGAAAAAAATTCCCTGCCTCCGTTAGTAGATATGAATGTGTATACAGTAAAACCTTGGATTGCAAGTAACTTGGTATGCAAGTGTTTTGCAAGACAAGGAAAACATTTTATTCAATTTTAACTTGCTATACAAGCATTGTCTTGCAATACAAGTACATACAGTATATATGTGTCACATCATCATAACTGAGCCGATGGTTCTTCTCTCTCTGACGCTGCGGGAGTGCAGTGACTGTTCTAAACGAGCGAGATCTTGCAATGCAAATACATACAGCATTTTGTATTAAAGTTTTTGGGTTGTGGACCGAATCGTCTGAGTTTCCATGATTTCTTATGAGGAAATTTGCTTTGATATCTGAGTGTTTTGGATTACAAGCATGCTTTTGAACAAATTATGCTTGCAAACCAAGGTTTGACTGTAGTTGGTTTGGTTTGTTTTTCCCCGGAATAATTTTCAAACTGAAAAGGGGTGTCCTTTAGTGGTAAGGAAGCACAAACATACTTTTCATTGCCGTGGCCAGTTATAAAACTACCTTCCTCGTGCACAAACTGTGACTTGCACAATTGTTTAATGCTGATTTTATTCTCTCTTGTGGATGCTGCAAGAAACAGAACCTTTGGGAAAACGAGATGCAATTTTCCAAATTAGGCAAGCAGACAGACCGTGCTTTTTCACATCAAATTTCAATGTGGTCCTTAGCCTAGGGATAGATCACGGGACACTTTGGGACCCAGACAGTTCCCCAGCCATGGGTCCCCTACTCCTGTTACTATAATCTTGATTCTCGAACACTTGTCCATGGTTCATAGACAAAATCGCGCGAGACAACGGCGTGCTGGCAACTGAGCGCACGGTTGACGGCGCGCTGAAGAAAAGCACTATTTTAAAGGGTTCCGACGGTGTTGTTGGTGGGGAACCCCCCTATTTTACTTAACAGACATCGCGCTGGCGTTGTGGGGGGTTTGGGGGGTTGTAACCCCCCTCATTATACTTGAAACCGAACTTTTTGCCTGTTTTTTAGGGAAAAAGTTCAGTTTTAAGTATAATATGGAGGGTTACAACCCCCCAAACCCCCACAACGCCAGCGCAATGTCTGTTAAAATAGGGGGGGGGGTTCCCCACCAACACCCCCTGTCGGAACCCTTTAAAATAGTGCTTTTCTTCGGCGCACCGTCAACCTTGCGCTCAGTTGTCGGCACGCCGTTGTCTCGCGCGATTTAGTCCCGTCACCCTTGTCCATCTGCCACCCTCAACCCCACCCATCCATCTAATATTAGCCTCTTGTGGTTGTCCCTTGCCATAAGTAAAGTCATAACCTCAAAAAGAACTGTCATTGCTCAGCAGGTAAAACAGGTACAAAAGAAGAAGAAGAAGAATGATATTTCCTAAAAGAAAACTCCTCCTTTATAAAGCTCATTGGTTGTTGGTAGAACATAGAATCGCATAAAACTAGACAAAATAGTCAACCAGAATTTATCAATAACCTTCTTATTCCCTATAGTTCTTCTAAGACTTTAAGATCATCTTCTAAAAATCTTTTATCTAGCCCATCTCTGAAGTTTATCAACACAATGAGGTCTACTATTTTCTCTGTAAGCGCTCCATCTCTTTGGAATAATATCCGGTCCACTTACAGGAAGAATCAACTCCATCATTTTAAGACGAATTTAAAAACATTTCTTTTTCTTGATGCTTTCGAGACCTAAATGCCTTTTTAGGGCTACATAGTTTTATCCTGCTTTTAGACACCCTCCCTTTTGTTTTCTCCCTATATGTTCTCTCTTTTTACTTGATAAATTGTAGTTCTACCCTTCTTCCCTTTTTTGTTTCTGTTTCTGTTTCTTTGTATTGTTTTTAAATGTTTTTAATAATGATTATTGTTTTAAAGGATGTATTGTTATTCCATATATGTTTTTAAGACAATGTTCACTGCCTAGAAGGCCAATTGGGCATTATATAAAATTTTTAAAATAAACATGAAACTTGAAGATAGATTTGGGAAAATCCACTGCTTATTCCTAGGATAAACAGCATAAAATCTGTTTTATTCTTTTGGGATTCTGCTAGGTATTTGTGACCTGGATTGGCCAGTATTGGAAACGGGATACTAGACTTGATGGACCTTTGGTCTGTCCCAGTTAATAGCTCTTATGTGAGCCAAATACAGGAAAATGAAGCCATTGTGACATCACTGGTGAGGTTGGCTCTTAGGCATTGGTGGAATGAGGCATTATGACATCACAATCTCCGCTCTGGAATGTTGCTACTTTTTGGGTTTCTGCCAGGTACTTGGGGCCTGGGTTGGCTACTTTGAAAACAGGATACTGGGCTTGATGGACCTTTGGTATGTCCCAGTATGGCGATTCTTAACGTTCTTATGACATCACTTCCGCTACCATGGACCTTGTCTTTTGGGAAATTTGTTTTAGGTTAAAGACCCAGCTATCGTATTCTAGACTTCAGTGAATACATGATCAAAATCTTTTTCCACGGGTGTTTGGATAGCCAGTGACACAGTAGGGAGAGCAGTAATTCCTGATGAGAGAGGAGTATACCTCCGGGAGTTGAAATGGTGGATAATTTATGTAGCAGATGAAAAGCCAGCACATTGCAAAAGACAGAATACCTCATGGGAAGAAGAACAGGAGAGATCTAAATGTTGAGAAATTCCTTGCCTATCACCTTTAAGTGCCAAGCTTGGTTATGTGTTTGAAGAAAAGATACCAGATGTCTCGGAACTGTACGTAGAAAATAGGGAATCATAATCTCTCTCACCGCCATTCTTTTAAGCTTGACAAGATGAAATAGCCCAATGAAATCTCTTTGCATCTGGCCCCTGTCACCTGTGAGGTCAGGGGTGATTAAAATGCCTAAAAAGCTTTTTGATCTTATCCTGCCCTCTCGTCAACCTGCTTCCCTTCCTCCCCCATCACAGTACTGACAAGTAGCAACGGGGGGAAGAGGGGCCCAGTCAGGTTTATATGAGGGAACACTGAGTTAATCTTTAGCAGAAAGCCTAGGATCAGGCTACCCAAACCAAATCCCCTACCCCTCCTTCAGCCCGTTGACCTTCTTCATTTGATACGATGGATGATGTTCCACTGGGTCAATTGTTTGGTATGAAGGAATAGCCTAGTGGTTAGAGTGCCAATAAGGGTAGTCGGGGTTCAAATCCCACGGTCGCACCTTAGGAACGACGCTTTGTCCTCCACTTTCTCAGGTACAAATCTTTCACTAAAACGCACTTTTTAACATGGAATTTTCCTGCTGATTTTTAATGCAACGTAAGATCGGGACTTTTTTCTTTTAGCAGGTCCCACCCTAATTTTTCTATTATTGAAAAAAACATTAACGTGGGAGCACTTGGCATCCCCGATTTAGGAGGCTCTGTGCCCCTATGGTGTCTGCATTATCCAGTTAGTACTTCCTAATACTGGTTAAAGCTACAGCCTCGCCACCCTGAGGCTGTGGGTTCAAACCCACGCTGCTCCTTGTGACCCTGGGCAAGTCACTTATATCCCTCATTGCCCCAGGTGCATTAGATAGATTGTGAGCCCACCAGGACAGACGGGGAAAAATGCTTCAGTACCTGAATAAATTTATGTAAACCGTTCTAAGCTCCCCTGGGAGAACGGTATAGAAAATTGAATGAATATATAACTATAAAACACATCCACACTCATTCCCCACCAAAGACCCCCTCCCCCCTTCAAAAAAGGTGTCTGGGAGATAGGGAGATGGGGGTACGTGGTTATGACTGGTTGAAGAAATGCCTAGAAGGTAGGGTGATTGACTGAAGAGGATGCCTGGGAGGTAGGGGTACAGAGTGACTGGTGGAAGGGTGCCTGAGAGGTGGGGAGGAAGAGACTGGCTGAGGGGTGCCTGTGAGATGGGGGTGAAGATGGGGATAAAAGTTGGGGTTGTTGGGGGGAGAGAGAGAGACAGAGAGAATGGGAGAGGATAGAGTGCAGGAGAAAAGAAAGGGATAGGGAGTAATCAGACTCTGGAATTCATTGTCGGAGAATGTGGTGGAAATCAGATAGCTTAGCAGGGTTTAAAAAAGGTTTGGCTAATTTCCTAAAGAAGAAGACCATAAACCATTATTGAGATGGCTTGGGGAAATCCACTGCTTATTCCTAGGATAAGCAACATAAAGTCTGTTTTACTCCTTGGGATCTAGCTAGGGACTTGGGATCTGGGTTGGCCACTGTTGGAAACAGGATACTAGGCTGATGGGACCTTTATGGCAATTCTTATGTTCTAATGATGAGGCAGTTATCAGCATGCTGTTGACAAAATGGGGAGAGGGATGGAGAGAGGCCACTGGCTTCTGCTAGCAGTGGGCCGTGTTACATTAAGCACCTGGTTTATTAAGCTTTCTTTTCCCACAGACACAGTGTGAAAACAGTCTTAGTAGCACCTTGTGAGAGAAAATAGAGAATGACACGGTGACAAAATTCATCACCGTTCCCGTCCCCGCGGATAACTGCGGGAAACCATCTTCATGTCATTCTTTAAGGAACGAGGGAAGAATCAGAGTACGAATGGCCACAACCACTGACCCGCAAGCTTTGCTTTGAAGAATGCTGAGATTGAGCAGCAACATTCCAGAGCAGAGATTGTGATGTCATAATGCTCATTCAACCAGTGCCTAAGAGCCAATCACATCAGTGATGTCACAATGGCTTCATTATCCTTGGCTCCCATAAGAATCAGAGTATAATTGGGCACAACCACTGACCCGCAAGCTTTGCTTTGAAGAATGCTGGTGTAGAAGGACCGAGGTTGAAATAGACAATAAAAAATGACATGAGATTATTTCCCGCGGTTATCCGCGGGGACGGGAACGGTGATGAATTTTGTCACCGTGTCATTCTCTAAGAGAAAACTTCGTGGCCGCTTGCTAAGTTTAGGGGATGGCTTCTAAATTCAAACAAAACTTTTGCTTAATACCTAAAATCAAAAATCTTGATCATAGCACAACTTCAGTCATCCCGCCATCTTTTAGGTCATCATTTTACTGAAAGCCCTAGTGGTTGGCTCCTGTTTTCTTTCTTCATTTTGCTAGCTTGCTGAAGAATATATGAAAGGATCTACACATATGGCCCCTGTCTTTCTAATGAAGCAATGCAGAGGGGGGGGGGGGGAGTGAGGGGGAAAAAGCATATTCATCCCCCAGAGAGGGATAACGGAAGTGGAGAGGTTTCCTATTTGCCCAGCCTGGAAACCCTTAATGCTCCCTACACGTTCAAAAAAAATATTGATTTAAATTACTCAGAATGCTCCAGCCTTTTAAACATATCCCCGAAGAGTCCTAAAATACATCTAGGAACATGATTCCATTAACCTAAGGTGCCCCGACTGAGCGAGGGATTTCAGGAGGGACTCCACTTCCACTGAGGTTTAAGGAGCTGTTCATTTGACCTTCCAACATTCACGTCTTTGGGGCCTCTCATTACTGCCTTGCTTTATACGTGAACAGAGAACATGAACTGTGATACTTAATGCAAATTAGGATGACCAAGGGGTCCTGGTTTTAAACGCGCCTGGCCAGCGTACTCTGCCCCTCTGCATTAACAAACAGGAAGTGTTCGGTGATGCCATGGTAAGATGGCTTTTATAAACTATCCAAGAAAAAAAAGGGAGAAAATGTTGTTCTTTATTTTTGAAAAGAAAAGACAAGGAAGAGGAGAGAGAATATGCTATAGACTTTTATTTCTTTTTTCTTTTGCATAATAAGGGTCAGTGCATGTAGCCCTTAGTGACTTTACAGAATGACACGGTGACAGATTTTGTCAGAGTTACTGTCCCCATGGATAACCGCGGGAAACCATCTCCTTGTCATTCTTTAAGGAGGGAGGAAAGAATCAGAGTATGAATGGGCACAACCACAGACCCTCAAGCCTTGCATTGAAGAATGCTGATGTAGAAGGACTGAGGTTGAGATACACACTAAAGAATGACAGTCTCTGGTACCCAGAGTTAATACTGTGATGTCATAATGCTTTATTCCACCAATAAGAGCCAACCTAATCAGTGATGTCACAATGGCTTGAATGTCCTATACTTGGCTCACATAAGAATCAGAGTATGAATGGGCCCAGCCACTGACCCTCAAGCCTTGCATTGAAGAATGCTGGTGTAGAAGGACTGAGGTTGAGATAGACATTAAAGAATGACATGGGATGGTTTCCCACGGTTATCTATGGGGATGGTGACAAATTTTGCTGGTCCTGTCAATTCTGCTTCACTCAATAAGAAACTCTCCCTCTTGAAGACAGAATGCCTCAAGCTACAACCAACCAAAAATTCATTTACACTGTCTATGATACGAGACATGGAAAAACAACTTATCTATAGGGTTGTAGATATGGAAATTATGGGGTGGATCTTTAACTAGCAGCGGTGAACATTTCTGGCTGCCACCAATATTATTCCTACATATTCAATGTCTGGACACCGCCACAGTTTATCTGAGTTGTTGCATTCATCTATCTCTTATGCAGAAGTGTGATCTTCAGAACTTAAATGCCTAAGTGACGCCGCATTATGCCGTTTGATTTGGCTGCTTAACTTAGGCAGTTAGGCCTGGATTCTAGTAACAGCGTTGCAAAGTTAGGCGGAAGTAGGTCTCTAGCTAACCAAGTTAGACGGAACTAACCAATTAGGCAAAAGTTGGTGTCCTACTAACCAAGTTAGGTGGAAGTAGGTCTCTAACTAACCAAGTTAGGCAGAACTAACCAATTAGGCAAAAGTTGGTGTCCTACTAACCAAGTTAGGTGGAAGTAGGTCTCTAACTAACCAAGTTAGGCGGAACTAACCAATTAGGCAAAAGTTGGTGTCCTACTAACCAAGTTAGGTGGAAGTAGGTCTCTAACTAACCAAGTTAGGCAGAACTAACCAATTAGGCAAAAGTTGGTGTCCTACTAACCAAGTTAGGTGGAAGTAGGAGTCTAACTAACCAATAAGGACAAATGTGAATGACGCCTACGTTGAAGGCACTGTTTGCGCACCTTTGGAAGCATCTAGGCACACCTAAGGATTCCTGAGGCCAGCGAGGGTGTGGTTTACACTGGAAATGGCCTTAGGCAAACTTAGGTGCTTCTGTATGTGCAAGACACATGCCTTAAACATAGGCCTGTAAATTGCTGGCCTACTTTAAAGGCACCTGTTTTAAAAACTGCCACGATTCTATAAATGGCGCCGATGCGTGATTGACACGTGATCAGCGGCCATTTTTAGGCAGCCGCCGAGATCAGCGCTGTTTATAGAATCTGGCCCTTGGGTGCCTAGATTGAGAATGCCTTGCCGAGTTCTGCGCGGAACCCAACACTGATTAAGGAATTTAATTGGCATCGTAATTGACCATGCAATTAAAATTAAAAAAAATTTAAGAAACCATTAATTAAGCGTTCCGAGTGGTATTTGTGAACTCTTCCCCCCATGCAATCCGCTAAGAAGATCGACTGTCGGCTCCGGGCGGCTTTCCCGCAGAGGAGAGAATCCTGCATTCACCGTGGGCCTCATCTGGGGCAGCCTCCTTGGAGCGGCTGGGGCACGGGCAGTGTGTCTGGAAGGGAATGCATGGATGGGAGAACATCGCAGGGGAGGAGACATAGGCATCCTGGGACTGTCTGCCAAGTCTCTTCCCTGAAGAAGCCCTTTCTGGAAACGTCAATCGCTCCTCCTAAACTTACTTGCTCCACTTCATCACTGACGCTGAAACCGTGGATTGAAGGCAAAGTTTTATTTTATTTTTCTTTCCAGCTTATGATTTATCTTTAATCTTATCTATTGTTTTGCCTTTTGTCTTTGTTTTGTTCTATTTCTATCATTTAAATTTCTCCAGAATTCTACTGTTCAACGGCTCCCTCTTCTGCTTCTATTCCTTTCTCTCCTCTCTTCTACCTTCCAAAGTATTTAGATCAATGCTGTCTTGTTAAAATGTTTATTTTATTTTTATTTTTCCTCTAACTCTACTTTTCACTTCTCTATTACCCTCCAGGTACTTTAGTTAGATTGTGAGCCTTCGGGACAGTAAGGGAATTTTTCAAGTACCTTTCTTATTTCTAATCTTAATGTATATTTTCTGTAAACCGCTTAGAACCTAACGGATGTAGCGGTATATAAGAAATAAATTACATTACATTACATTACATATTTGGAGCAGTGCTTACCGATGCCTACCTGAAAGGTGGGTGAAGTGGGTGTGCATTAGAGAATAGGTTTAACCTAGGCACTGGTGAATTAGACCAGGAAAAGCCTGGCCTAATATACCAGCACTTAACCTTATCATGCCTGCCGGTGCCCACTAGATGTGATTCTGGTAATGACGCCTAGAGGTTGATTGATAACCACACCGAGCTGTGCCTAGGAGCTAGGCACTGCAAATGGAATCGGCCCCTTAAGGGGGAAAGGGTTTGGCACTTGTAGACCACTTGTTGTAGTTTCACAATCAAACTCAAAGCAGTACTTCAAGCATTTTCCCAATCGGTCCTGGTGGGTTTACAATCTATTTAATGTACCTGGGGCAATGGGGGGGGATTAAGTGACTTGTCCAGGGTCACAAGGAGCAGTGTGGGCTTGAACCCACAACCTCACGGTGCTGAGGCGGTAGCTTTCACCACGGCGCCACTCTAGAAATCAAAATGTAGCAAAAGTGAGCCAAGTAAAGGACAATGAAGCCATTGTGACATCACTGATGAGGTTGGCTCTTATTGGTGGAATGAGGCATTATGATGTCACAATACCAGCTCTAGTTATCGGAGGCTGAAACTTTTCACACTATTTATTTATTCAGTTTTCTATACTGTTCTCCCAGGGGAGCTCAGAACGGTTTACATGAATTTATTGAGGTACTCAAGCATTTTCCCCCTGTCCTGGTGGGCTCATCATCTATCTCAGTGGTTCCCAACCCTGTCCTGGAGGACCACTAGGCCAATCGGGTTTTCAGGCTAGCCCTAATGAATATGCATGAGAGAGATTTGCATATAATGGAGGTGGCAGGCATGCAAATCTGCTCCATGCATATTCATTAGGGCTATCCTGAAAACCCGATTGGCCTGGTGGTCCTCCAGGACAGGGTTGGGAATCACTGATCTATTTAATGTACCTGGGGCAATGGGGGGGATTAAGTGGCTTGCTCAGGGTCACAGGGAGCAGTGCAGGGTGCTGAGACTGTAGCTTCTAACCACTACACCACATTCTCCTACTTGCTGAATATTGACACATAACCACATACAGTGAGTGATTACTCTCTCCCCAGACTACCCAACTTTCAGTTTCGTGGTCAGGGCTGATACTCAGTGGTTAAGTGGCACTGGATTTCAGCTGAAAGCCCTGCACAAATGATTTTATTGGCCGGGAGCCCCTGCTGGTTGCTTTGAATTTCAGCTGGTATAGCGAGACATTTGAACTCCCGTGGCAAGAAATCACCCTCGTCTTTCCCTATGACATTTATGTGGTATAGAAATCTGTCCTTTATTTTCCGTATGATCTCCCTGTACAACTGTTTCCATGTTGTGCACAGTTCAAACCCCTAAAGCAATCGGTGAGCACCCACTGGAGCCCACAGAAAACTCCAAAATATTACATGGACCCACCTATAGGCTTCTCACAAAAAAGCTGGGACTTATCATGGTCTCTGTTCTCTCTCTGTACTTGTCTGGCTCTACCTTTTTTTTTTTTTTTTTTTTACAAGCCACTAATGAAATGGAAAAAAAGACAAACAGCTCAGACTGTGGTCCTTTAAAAATTCTGGAATTCACCTCATGGAAGAAGGAGACCCCCCTCCCCCACCCACCAGAAGCATCATTTTGCTGGAGATTGGCAGGGATGCTGTCTGTCTGCAGACTCGTGGAAAGCTTGGAGAGGGAACTGTGCTTTCCTGCCAACCTTCCTGCAGCGAAAAAAGCCTCTTAAGCTTTCCGTGCAATCAAAAGAAAAGGGAATCTGGAGAGAGCACATGAGACCCGGGAAAGAGAAAGGCAATACCTTAGCAAGCCGTGTACAACATGTCATGCTAATAAAGTTTCCTGAATCTGAAAGGCAATGAAGAGCGAGAACGGAGTCAGGGAGAGAGGAAAAACAAAAGGGCAAAGCACAAAGAAGAAAAAAAGAGGGAAGTGTCTAAACAACGCGGCGTTCTTATTTCCTTTCATATATATTGATTTTTGGGGCCCTGTTGCCAAGCTGTGATATGAATCTTAGATCAGATAGTCTTCTTTGATTTTCCTATTAAGCCTTTTTTTTTAAACATTTTTTCCAAACCAAGTTTCATTAAAAAAAATTTTAATACCCTTCCTGATGTTGCTCCTTTCCCAAATGTTTTTTATTTTTGGTTTTTTTTCTTTTAAAACAAATGTAGTTTATCTTTATATTCCTTATGTATCTTTAATTAACTATGGATAGGTTTGTATGTTTTATTGTCTCAAATGATTTTATTTGTTCCCCCAAATTTTTAATATTGTTATACGCATTGAAAATACTTGATATTGCGTTTAAATCAAAACTACAATAAACTTGAAACTTGATAAGAACGAACGTGCGCTTGCTGCACTTAATCCCCTCTTTTTACAAAGGTGCGCTAGGCTAATGCGTGCATGTTATCCTATGGATGCGTTAGTGCGTGCTAAATCCGCGCTAAAACTCTTAGCGCGCCTTTGTAAAAGAGGGCCTTAAGGCATCCTGAAGTTGTTTAGGGTCAGCGTGCACTTCCCACGAGCCAAAAAACAGATTTATTTTTGGATGCTGGGGGGCGGGGGAGAATTTGGAGGCAGAGAGTCCTGAGGCCAGTGTCCCGCAAATGTATCGGCACCGGGGCACACTAAACCCGGTGGCGCGGCCGGAAGGCACCTGGAACTGCGTGGTTGTTGATTCGATGATGTCACATGCATGCATGACATCATCACATCGACATCCACATTTGCGCGTAGGCCATCTGGCAGGACCCTAAACCTGTCCCTTTGCCGGAGGGGGAGTGTCGTCGGTGCCAGCTGACAGCCTATAGTACGGGCCTCTCACTGCGAGAGGCACATCGTGTAAGCAGTCAGCCGCTGCTGGATCAGACCAGTGGTCCATCGTGCCCAGCAGTTCGCTCCCGCGGCGGCCCTTAGGTCAAAGACCAGTGCCCTAACTAAGTCTAGCTTTACCTGCGTATGTTCTGGTTCAGCAAGACCTTGTCTAACTTTGTCTTGAATCCCTGGAGGGTGTTTTCCTCTATAACAGCCTCCGGAAGAGCGTTCCAGTTTTCAACCACTCTCTGGGTGAAGAACTTCCTTACGTTTGTACGAAATCTATCCCCTTCTAACTTTAGAGAGTGCCTCTCGTTCTCTCTACCTTGGAGAGGGTGAATAACCTGTCTTTATCTACTTTGTCTTGAATCCCTGGAGGATGTTTTCCCCTATAACAGTCTCTGGAAGAGCGTTCCAGTTTTCAACCACTCTCTGGGTGAAGAACTTCCTTATGTTTGTACGAAATCTATCCCCTTTTAACTTTAGAGAGTACCCTCTCGTTCTCTCTACCTTGGAGAGGGTGAACAACCTGTCTTTATCTACTAAGTCTATTCCCTTCAGTATCTTGAATGTTTCGATCATGTCCCCTCTCAGCCTCCTCTTTTCAAGGGAGAAGAGGCCCAGTTTCTCTATTCTCTCGCTGTACGGCAACTCCTCCAGCCCCTTAACCATTTTAGTCGCTCTTCTCTGGACCCTTTCGAGTAGTACCTGTGCTGGATGCAGTATTCCAGGAGGGGTCTCACCATGGCCCGGTACAGCGGCATGATAACCTTCTCCGATCTATTCGTGATCCCCTTCTTAATCATTCCAAAGCATTCTGTTCGCCCTTTTCGCCACCGCCGCGCATTGCGCAGATGGCTTTATCGACTTGTCGATCAGTGTTGATTTAGCGTGCACTAAATAAATCTACGCTAAAATGCTTAGCACGCCTTTGTAAAAGAGTGCCTTAGTGTAGCAGTAAAAAAGCCTCGTTTTCCATTATTCCCACTAATGGCCGTGCACTAATTACTTAACCCTTAATTATTGATCCATTGATATCTATTTATTCATTTCTAATATGCATATCCTTCTTTTACATTTTAATAAGGGTCATTTCTAAAAGCCATTTATGTGGATAAAATGAGTTATTTCGAATTTTCCGCCCTCCCTGCCAGGATCTATTGCTTCATTTTGGCTGCAGCTGCTCTTAGCCACTGCCCCACCCCCAGTCAATCCACTGAACAGCAGCTGCTGTAGGCAATTGCCTAGTCTGCCTAATAAAGGCCATAGTCAAGGCTTGATCTGAGAGGTGATGATATGGTACAGTTGTTCTTTGCTTTAAGGGAGCTAAAGGTACAACTGGATTGAAAGTGACAGGGAAAGTCTTTTCGACTCCAGACAGAGTTTCTGAAATACGCGTAACTCTGAGAGCTCCTGAGTATAAAGGTGAGGTTGGTGGAGAAATGAAATATTACAGATTATAACATAAGATGCAGCAGTAGGCATCTTGTTCTGTATAAAATGCAAAAAATTAAAACAAAACATGAAAACACAGCCGAGATGCATCAACATCACTTTTGCATGTTATCCTGGGTTAAAAATCCATCTTAATGGGAAAACTCATCTGGAGTATTGCGTTGAATTCTGGCCTCCTTATCTCAAGAAAGATATAGCGGCGCTAGAAAAGGTTCAAAGAAGAGCGACCAAGATGGTAAAGGGGATGGAACTCCTCTCGTATGAGGAAAGACTAAAACTTTTAGGGCTCTTCAGCTTGGAAAAGAGGCGGCTGAGGGGAGATAGGATGGAAGTCTACAAAATCCTGAGTGGAGTAGAACGGGTACAAGTGGATCGATTTTTCACTCCGTCAAAGACTAGGGGGACACTCGATGAAGTGGGAGAATGCTGAGGCCTTGAAGCATGCAGCGGAGATACGGAGAAGCGGATGAGCTGGAGGCCAGGCTAACGTCTGGCCTGGGGCCGCTTAGGCCTTAGAAGGATCCACAAAGGGAAATAAAATACTTACTTATAAAATCTAAACTATCCCCAGATGTTATTATGAGAGCCTCAGTTTATGGAATCGAATCTAATCAAATTTCCATCTTATATACCGAATCATTCCAGCAAGGACTCGAGCCGGTTAACAAAGATTTAAAAGAATCTTAATATAAAACAATAATGAAGGTAATAGAAAAATTTTCAATAAATTAGATCAGTCTTCGGTTTAAGAATCTCTGAAAGAGAGCAGTCTTCAGATTTTTCCTACAAAGTGGTAGAGATAATGACGTTCTGTTAATCGAGGGATGATCGTTCCAAACTTTTACCAAGGAATGTGAGAATTTACCTAGGGTTTTAATCCCTTCAACAGAAGGGAAGAGCATTCCTGGCAGGGTGAAACCGAAGAGAGTTAAATGATAGAGGTAATGGAGGCGAGAAAATTCCATGCAAAATTTGAGAAAATTCCATGCAAAATTTAAAAAAATTCCATCGGCGCATTTAAATTGAATTCGCCAGTAAACAGGAAGCCAGTGAAGTAACCTCAACAATGGAGATCTTTTTTTCTCTTTGGAAATCTATTGTACAGGCTGAGGACACTGAAAGCCATGTCTCCATTTGACAATAGCATTCATTAGCTTATTACAGCTTTCCAAAGTAATATGTAGAAATAAAACACAAAGGAAAATAGAATACCATTTTTTAAATTGAATTAACTTAGGCCCTCTTTAAAAAAGGTGCGTTAAGCATTTTAGTGCAGATTTAGCGCACGCTAAACCAATGTGTGCACTAACCGCTAATGCGTTAGCATTTAGCGTCTGGTTAACGCGCGCTAAAAAGCTTAGCGCACCTTTGTAAAAGAGGGGGATTCATGTAGTTTATGATTAGCTTTTGAAGGTAACCCCTTCTTTCTCAGAACAGGCTAACTAACGTTAACCCCACTTTTCCAAAAGCATAGTGCGGTTTTTAGTGCCGGCCACGGCGGTAGCCGCTAAAAACCACAAATCAACACCTCTTATCCGTCCCTTCAGTAAAGGTTATTATATATACAAGGCGTACTGAAATCGTCTCGATTTCTGCTCCTCAAACTTGAAATCATTTCCCACTTTATCTTGGAGAAGAAACTATCCTTGAGAGATTCATAGGCTCCCTCAAAAGCTTCCTCTATAGAGACGCTTTGGAAAGATAACAAGAATCATTTGACAGTTCCGTGTTTTGGTTTTTTTTTCCACCACAATCATGGTCCAGTCATGTACATATTCCGTTGTATTTAAGACAACTCTTATCCCTTCTTTTACTAAGGTACGCTAACACGTCCATGGACTAACGCACATGTTAGCATTTATCATGCGCTAAATCGATTAGTACACCTTAGTAAAAGAGGGCCTTAATCCCTGGCCTAATGTTTTTCCCTTTTATGTGCTTTTCTCGATAAATTGTAGTTCTGTCTTTTATCCCCCCCCCCCCCCCCAAGTTTGTCATGGATAATGTCTGTGGCTTATATGTTTCAAGATGTTTTTACATTACATTACTGATTTCTATTCCGCTTGTGCCTTGCGGTTCTAAGCGGATTACAAGTTAGAAGACTGGACATTTCCAGTAGCATTGTAGTACATGTAATCAAGAATGCGTCAAGTTACAATTGTTATTCTGGACTTTTCCAGGAGAAATTGATAGCAGATAGTAGATAGTGATAGGTTGTTTAGACGAATAGAGATAATATTGTCCGGATTCTGTTGTTTAGACGAATAGAGATAATACTGTCCGGATTCAGGTGTTGCTGGTGGTGGTGGTAGGGTGGTCATGAGAGCATTTTCTAATACTTTTGTGAGGTTATGATGATGGGAAGTGTTTTTTGAAGAGATGAGTTTTGATTTTTATTATTGTAAATTTTGATTTTTATTATTGTAAATCGCTTAGAAATTTCTTATAAGCATTTTTTACCAAATTTTAAATAAAACTCAACTTCAAACTTGAAAATTTTCAGCTTTCCAAAGAAAACCTCTTGGACCTCCTCCCCCCCCCCCCCCCAGTTGGCCTAGTAATTATCCCGGCTTCTTATCTCTTGCAGACCTTTCTTGATCTCTAGACATCTCCCTCTTGCCCTTATCCTCACCCTCTCTACCGCTTCAGTCGCGTCTGAAAAGAAAATCTTACTTTGGTTAAAAGTCGATTGTTTTGTTCCAGGCTTCGAAAATCAACGCAGGAGCAAAACATTTGGTAGGCAGAGGCCTCCATCCCCCCCCACCTCAATACAATGCGTTTCAATGCCGCTCTAAGGCATGTCTTTCTCCATGGCTCTCAAATACACAGCAAAACAGGATCTGAAAGTTGGCAGCTCCCGTTGTTTACTAGATAAATTGGCTCCGTTGCACCTTATGGTGGACAAATGTTACTGCTGACCTGATGGTTGACTTGTGCTATGGCATGCCATTCTTTGAGTTTCATTTTAAGCAATGGAATTAAAAAAACCAAAACAACCTGTCTAATGTCAAAAGTAATCTGTCTTGTCTTACATTCATTGCATTGTCAGATTATCTCAAGTGCTAGAAGCCGTGCAACTTCTGAGCCTCTGTTTGACCGGCAGTATTCTAAAAAGGTGTGTATTGGATTTATTTAAAAATATCTCTAGTCTGCTGGTATCAATAATTTCATAGCAGATTACAAAGTTACATAAATAATCCATCACAAATTCATAAAACAAAACATAAGAATAGCCATACTGGGTCAGATCAATGGTCCATCTTGCCCGGTATCCCATCTTTACGGTGGCCAATCCACGTCGCAAGTACCGGGTAAAAACCCAAATAGTAGCAACGTTCCAGGCTACTGATCCAGGGCAAACAGTAGCTTCACCCATGTCTGCACAGCCTATGTCCCATATAGGGCCATTCAGTTGAGGACGGGCTGGGGAGGGCTTCGATGGCTGGGACGGTTAAGATGGGCTGGAGTGAGCTTTGATGGAGACTCCAGTAGACGGAACCTAAGCCCACTACCAGGCAGAGCCCAGAAATATCTAAGAAAAAGGACCATTTAAATTAAATTAATTTATGGAGCATGTATGGTTGGGCAGAATGGATGGACCATTCAAGTCTTTATCTGTGGTCATTTAATATGTTACTATCTATCTATAGCTCAAATCTCTCATTTTTTTTCTTTCTCTTGTGGAGAAACTGAGGGATGGGGGGAAGTGGTCCACTTTTGGTTGCAAATCCTGTTAGCTCAGGGGAGAAGATTCCCAGTATTGCAGCAGGTGTTAATAACTAGGGACTGGACTTGACAGGTTTCCGAGAGCAATATAGCTCTGTGGGGGATATTACGGAAGAGCCAAGTGGTTCCGTAACACATCTGCTGACAAAAGGGCCGTGACTTTGTGGGAGGGCTCAGCGTGTTCACGGAACATATCTGCTGTAAGTGACCTTGGAAAAATCCGAGTGCTCGCTTCACAAGCTTCAAAGTGAAGCTGCTGTCAACCGTCCCGGGAAGCTGTCACATCTTCTAACACTGTGATGCCTGGGCTCAGAAGGCTGACAAACTGTTCTCAGCACAAGCTACTGTCTGGCAGAACCTAGAGATTTTGGGCTCCAAGGATAGTTTTACACCAGGGCGACATATAAGAATCGGCAGTTTTAAAATGTGTGCGCTATAATGACAGAGGAAGAGAGAAAAATAAAAGAGAGTGAATGAAAATGTACCTGGCGGACAGACGTACAACCATTCTGAGCTCCCCTGGGAGAATGGTATAGAAAATTAACCTCCCACCCCCTTTTACAAGAGAAATATAAGCTTATGCTGTGCTGGGAATAATGAGGAACTTTACCCCAGCGAGGTCTGAAATCCCAATAAGCATTTGCATGAGTCTGTTTTCTCCTCCGCACCGGCATCTCACGGCATCCCCAGAATCTTGACGTGGCACACAGTTTGAGATACACCGTTCTCAACTGTGCCATGGTGTGGCTGCACCTTGAATACTGTGTGCAATTCTGGTCGCCGTATCTCAAAAAAGATATAACGGAAGAGGTACAGAGAATGGCAGCGGAAATGATAAAAGGTTTGGGACGACTTCCTTCTTAGGAGAGGCTAACGGAGCTAAGACTCTTCAGCTTGGAGAAGAGACAGCTCAGGGGTGATTTGATAGAGGTCTATAAAATACTGAGTGGAGTGGAAAGGGTAGATATGAATCGCTTTGCTTGTTCGCTCTTTCAAAAAATACTAGGACTAGGGGGCATGCGATGAAGCTACTAAGTAGTAGATTTAAAACAAACCAGAGAAAATATTTCTTCATACAACGTGTAATTAAACTAGAATTCATTGCTGGAAAATGTGGTGAAATCAGTTAGCTTAGCGGGGTTTAAAAAAGGTTTGGATAATTTCCTATAAGAGAAGTCCATAGGCCATTATTGAGATGGCTTGGGGAAATCCACTGCTTATTCCTAAGATAAGCAGCATAAAATCTGTTTTACATTACATTAGGGATTTCTATTCCGCCATTACCTCGCGGTTCAAGGCGAATTACAAAAGAGTTATAGAAGGTGGATTACAGAAGATGGATTACTAGTTGGGATCTAGCTAGGTACTTGGGACCTGGATTGGCGACTGTTGGAAACAGGATACTGGGCTCGAGGGACCTTTTGGTCTGTTCCAGTATAGTAATTCTTATGTTCTTAAAGATCGACGCTAAACCATTTTCAAGTGTTTCAGAGCAGCCCAGGTAGAGGTAGACCGGGCAAGGAAGCAGACACTATGAGGGAAAGGGAAGCTGTAGGGAAGAAAAGAAAAGCTGTTGGACAGGGGGCAAAAGGGGAGATGAGTTTGGGGTCAAAGACAAAGGAAGATATGATGTCGGACGTGGGAAAGGGTGCATAAGCTCTAAAGGAAAGGGAAGATGTGGAAGAGATGCTGGATAGGGACAAAAAATGGAGATGTGTTTGGGGGTGGAAGACAAGGGGAGATGATATGTTGGACATGGGGAAGGGAGTAGGGAGGTAAAGAAGAAATGTTGCTCACCTGTGGGTGATACTGAGGGGAAGGAAAGATGCTAGACTGTGGGGGAGGGGACACATAGCTGAAGTTTCACCTAGGTGGTCAGATATCCATGAGCTATCATGTTTGTCCTCTTACCCCAGTGGTTATCTCAACATCCTTTAACTGGTAACAGAGAAGCCGATCAAACTGATCTCCTGCCTCCCCACTCTCTCGCTACTGATGCTGTGTTGGACCTCACCGTTCTGCTGCCTGCGTCTTACCCCCTTAATGACGTAAGTCATCTGTCCCGAGCTCCGACTCTGAAGCGCCCACAGTAAACGATGGCAGATGAAGTCTAATAAGGTACATTCTGAAACCTAGATAGTAAGTGGAGGGGGCAATAGAGAGAGGGTGGTGGGTTTTTTTTCCCCCCCAAAACTGTTTATTAGAAAAATGGCAAGATACAAAGAAGCAGACACAACTTTTTTCAATATCCGCCAAACAAACAAATAAAAACCAGTGATCAAGGGAAACAGAATAAACCAATCGGAGTCCAGGCTTGGGTTCTTATAACCTGGACTTGGCCAAGCAACCACCCTACTGGAAATCTCCCCCACCCCAACCCTCTGGCAGTAAAGGTACCGCTGGCTTCCGTAACCGATTTAATCAGAGGGGATTAAATTATCTAAATAAGGGGACCAGACATAGAAAAATCTTACTCCGATGTCTGGAAAAACTGAGAGGTTATTTTTATTATAATACAAATCTTTTGTGACCACCGTTGGAGGCCAAAAGATATCATGGTGGCTTGGAATTAAAAACAAAAACCGTTTACATCCATCAAATAAGCATGCGCCAAAATAAAATAGTTAAAAGAAAAAAAAAATCAGAGCGATCATGCCTCTCCCACTCAGGAATCTGAAACTAAAAGGGCTGACTGATTAAACCATCTAGATTTTCAAAGAAGCCAAGTTCGGAGCAGTTAGAAGCATAAGTCCTTTGAATATCGATCCCTAGCAGTTACTATTCACTTGGATGACCCTGGCATTATCAATTCTGCCTTTCCATTGGCTAATGCCTCCTGAGACTCCACTGGCAGCACAGGGAGTGCGCCCTGTCCCTCTCCTGTTCTCCCTTCCTCACAACGATCACGACCTATGAGCAAGAATTCTGTTTACTTGGGGGACGGAGAAGAGGGAAGGGGAGGGGTAGCGTCTCTGTCCCGGGTGCCACTTGCTCTCGCTACGCCACTGGAATGTTGTGTTCCAGTTTTGCAGGATGCCCTCTCTCTATATTTAGGTCAGGAAACTTCCCTTTCAAGATTTAAGGCCCCCCTTTTATCAAGCTGCGGCAGAGCGTTTTTAGCGCGGGCCGGCGAGGTCAATGCCCCGATGTGCGCAGGCCTTGAATGAGTGTCAGGGCATATACCTCGCAGACCTGTGCTAAAATGCTGTACTGCAGCTTGATAAAAGGGGGCCTAAGTCTGCCCCCCCCAAAAAAAAACCCTCATGAAGATGAATTTTCAGCTGAAAATTTAAGCCCTCTTTTGGGAAGTCGCGTTAGGCCTTTTTTTAATTACCGGTTACGACGCTATTGGATCCGATGCTCGTAGGCAATAAAAAAGCCTAATGTAGCTTCATAAAAGTGTGGGGGGGGTAGGCTCCCCCTTTTATAGCTGGAAATTGGGCACAAATTTAGGAGCTCAGCTTTTTTTATTTGAATATTGAACCCCTAGAGAATAAAGCCTTGACTTTTCCCCATTTAAAATAGAAAAACAAAAGCCTTTTGTTTGTTTCAGGTCAATTAATACATTTCAGTAACTAATACATAGATTCTTGTATACATTTATTTATTTATTCCCCCCACCTCCCCCCTTTTACTAAACCGTGACAGCGGTTATTTGCCCAGGGAGCCCGGCACTCGTAGGAGCTCTATGAGTTCTTGTAAATTAATGATATACTTTAAAATTTTCATTGTTTGAATAACTTAGAATAAATAACTTAGCTTTTTGGCAGAATTCTCCCCTTTACCAACGCGTTTCGCTTTATCTTTATCAAGGCCGGGGAAACTAAGTACATTTACTTTGCCGCCGGGGAGGAGGAGAGGCACTGGCGCTGGCTGACCACCTACAGAACGTGTCTCTCACAGCGACAGGCCCGTCCTGTAGGCGGTCAGCTGGCACCGGCACCTCCCCCCCACTGGCATACCAATTTCAGGGTCAGCAAGCTCAGGACCTCGCCTGGAGGGCCTCTGCGCATGTGGAAATGTTGATGTGATGACATCACACATGCACATGACATCGTCACATTGACGTCTGTGCCTGCCCGGAGGCTCTCCTGCCGCAGCCTCGAGCTTAGTGTGCTTTGGCTTGAAGACGTTTGCGAGACACCGGTTTAGACCATCGGGCCTAAAATTCTTCCCAAGTTTCTCTCACTATAAAGCCTCGGAGCCTTGTGTATCTGTGCTATGGCTTAGTGAAAGTGTTCCGGAAAGCAGGGAGCGGGAAAGCAGATTGGACACACCGCCTTCTCCCAGCCTTGAGAGAAAGCAACCCCTTTGCTGGTACAGAAATAAGAGTCATGCAAAAATGTACCTTTTTGGAGCTAATTCAAGAAATGTTCCGACCGAAAGGTGTCTTTATTCCTGGATGTTCCAAAGACTGACGAGGCAGATAGCTGCAAGTGGCGACCCAGAAGTAGACCTTGCAGTGCAAGAGAGTGAGTCAGGCAGTTAAAAGCTTCCAAATGCACAGGAAATAGGGGAATTTTATTATGAATGACGTGTTGTTTTCATAAGTCACCAAACTCATATTCCTTTCAGAATGCAGAAACAAATCGTATCTGACGTGTCTGTTATCTGATGCAACGTTTCATTTAAAATTGTCATCCAGTTGCTTTATCTCTGTAGTCGTCTCTATTAGAGAATGACACGGTGACAAAATTCATTACTGTTCCCGTCCCCGCAGATAACCGAGGGAAATAATCCCATGTCATTTTCTAGTGTCTATTTCAACCTCGGTCCTTCTACACCAGCATTCTTCAAAGCAAAGCTTGCGGGTCAGTGGTTGTGGCCATTCATACTCTGATTCTTATGGGAGCCAAGGATAATGAAGCCATTGTGACATCACTGATGTGATTGGCTCTTAGGCACTGGTGGAATGAGGCATTATGACATCACAATCTCAGCTCTGGAATGTTGCTGCTCAATCTCAGCATTCTTCAATGCAAGGCTTGAGGGTCAGTGGTTGTGACCATTCATACTCTGATTCTTCCCTCTCTCCTTAAAGAATGACATGAAGATGGTTTCCCGCGGTTATCTGCGGGGACGGGAACGGTGATGAATTTTGTCACCGTGTCATTCTCTAGTCTCTATCATCCATCCCATTTCTTAAAGAATGTTAGGTATCCTCGTAACAAACATGCCCTCTCTGAGATGCAATTATTAGGTGAGCAAAATTTATCTTTGTAATTTATCAATGGCTCCTGCGATGCAGAATATATTTTCTGCTTGATAATTTTTTGGAAACCACTTACATAATTTAACACCTACTTTTTGTCCTTCTAAAAGCTTATTGCCGCTGGGTAAAGTGATTTTCTAGTAGAATTGCTATTATCCAGTAAATCCTTCCGTCCATGCCAAAAAGCATGGCCAGAACAGATTAGGCAGGGATGCCCCTAGAGGAGGGATCTTCAGTCGCTGGAAGGAAGCACAAGGAACAACCCCCCTCCCCTCAAGACTCCAGCTCAATCCCTCCTCCAAAACAGGCAAAGCCTTATATTTGAGGAAGGGAATGATGATGGCTAAGTAAATCGATCGCCTCCTATAAATTATGGCAAACTGTGGACCATACCTCAGAGGCTTTCCGTGGACAGCTTGAAATCCTTCCACTGCAGGCTGCTTCCTATCTCTTGTACCAGAAAGCGAAGGAGCTCAGGGGGCATTGCAGCCCCAAAAAGACATTCCCCCCCGGCCCAGGTCTCTGGCGGTCCATCGAGAGTCCCTTGAATGGCAGATCCTAGTGGTCCTACTGTGGAAAAGGAGAGCGATTTGGCAGCCCAGTGGCCCCACCCTTCAGGGAGCTCTCAAGACTGTAAACTGGCAACTGAAGGGAAAAATTAGGACCCGGGGCTTAGCCGTCTTTCTAATGTGTGGAGCAGGAAGCTCCGTCTGCTCGCAGGCGCTTAGCTGGGTTTGGGCTTTGCTCAGACCTTTTCTGTGCGTTTTCCCCCCTCCCTTACTTTACTGAACCTCATTTCCATCTCTAGCCATTCCTCCTTCCCTTCTTTTATTCTTAGTATACTCATTCTTTCCGGGTTGTTTTTTTTTTTTTTTAACCTTTTGCTTCCTTTATGCGTTTATATTTCTCTCCCTTAGTATTTTTTCCTTCTCGTTCTTATGATGCTATTTTAAATCTGGTCAGGTTTGTCTCTTTTTTTTTTTCTTGCCCTGCTGCTTATTTTCATTCTTTTTTTTTAATCCCGTTTCCCATCCGTTTTCTTGTTTCTGCTGTTTTCCCTTTCGTTTGAATAAACCCAAGTAAACAGCAAACGAACAACAGGGGAAGAATCAAGAACGACATTGGCATTTGCTGGAACTATTCCCTAACGCCCCTGAACAAGGGGACACAAGGGGACACCCGCTCAAACTCAGAGGAGGGAAATTTCATGGTGACACCAGGAAGTATTTCTTCACAGAAAGAGTGGTGGATCACTGGAACAAGCTTCCAGTGCAGGTGGTCAAGGCCACCAGCGTGCTTGACTTTAAGAATAAATGGGACATCCACATGGGATCCTTGCGAGGGTCGAGATAAGGAACTAGGACATTAGCACCCAGACCTAATGGGGGGGTCAGTAGAGTGGGCAGACTTGATGGGCTATAGCCCTTTTCTGCCGTCAACTTTCTATGTTTCTATGATCAGGCACTTCAAGGCATAATCGACACGATCCCTGAAAACGATATCAAGGTTAGATGTCTGAGTATTTTCCCATATTCACGAAATGGGAAAACACTGAACTACACCTGACCCAAAGATATTACTGTATGATACCTAATGCTTGTGATGTAGTAGGTTTTCCGAGCGGCTGGCAGAGACCTTTTGATTTTCCGGCCCATCAAGACTATTTTTTTTTTGAAGAGACAATGGGAGAATTCAGTATGCAGCACTTTCTCACTTTTTAAAAAATCCCTATTTGTTCAGCTGTAGCAAGACAGAACTAAACTAGCAGATGAAAAATCCTCGGGTCTGGCCTGTTGCCAAATGCAAATATTCCCGAATATTGGTTTAGTTTTCTTCTCGTTCCTTCTTTTTCTCTTCCCAAAGTTGTTCCTTTCCTCCTATGGGCTGGTGAGTCAGGTTTAACGGTGCCCTCCCCCCCAAATGTCATTAAAATCGTACATGAGACCGATAAATAAAATATTCTGTCAGCAAGGTAACGGAGGTTTACTGGAATTTAGATAGGGACTGTACAGCGCTGCGTACATCTGGTAGCGCTATGAAAATAATTAGTAGTTGTAATGTATATTCAGGGAAAGACTGAAAACCAGAATAATCAGCCTCGGTTCCCTATTAGAATATCTTAAAGCATGTCTTCCTCACGAGCCTCATTAGCGCTATATAGGAAAATTAATTGTCTTTTAATTGGGGGAACGCATGGAAGGGTAACAATAAATCTGGGAATAGAGAATGAAAGAAGATAGAGATAGATGCCTTGTCTAATATCGAGGTATATATTCTCCCGCATATCAGGTACCCAAGGATAAGGCTGACAAATAGTAGTGAGGGGTTTTGCCGACTGATAATGTGAATTGCTGACACCTTCTTCCCGGCATGACAAAGGGGTTATAAATTTCCTCTTCTCGCCACAAAAAGAAAACAAAACAAGAAAAGCGAAATCCGACATCTGACGGTCACAAAGAGCCTTGTATCTAACTTCTGAACGTCAATCATCGAGTTATATTGATCTGAGCATTATTAAAATTATATCCCCCTTTAAGAAAGAGGGAAGATGTATAAGAAAAGTATCCACTCATCACCAGGAGCTCTACACCTCCTCCTAAGTCCTTTGCACCAAAGTATTCAAAATATCACAACATATTATACAGTTATATCCGTTTTATAAGTATCCTTAACAGCAGTGGAATGCAGTTTATACGTAAATACGTATTTAGATTCCAAAGCAGCGTTCGGATTCCGGGGCAAAATTTGCTTGAACTTTTTGTTCGGATTCCAAGTTGTTTGAGTGCTGGGGCGTTCGGATTCCAAGGGATCACTGTAGAGCTATTTTATAGGTGATCCTATGAGAGATTGAAAGCCAATGTACATTCCTCAAAAGGAGCGTTGCATGATCAAATTTTTTTAGGCAGCCGGCAATTTGTCACAACACCATCCACAATCATAGAAGAGGGGTGTTATAATTTTGGTTGCAACACAATCCCGTGCATTATCGATATTCAATGAACCCAATGCTGCAAACTGATATTTTACTCACTATCAACTTTAAGGTTATCTTTCCCTCCCCTGTGAGATACTCATAGCTAATGATATGAATAGAAACAAAAAAAAATATTCCTGTAAGGCAGGGGTGTCAAAGTCCCTCCTCGAGGGCCGCAATCCAGTCGGGTTGTCAGGATTTCCCCAATGAATATGCATGAGATCTATTTGCATGCACTGTTTTCATTTTATGCTAATAGATTTCATGCATATTCATTGGAGGAAATCCCGGAAACCCGACTGGATTGCGGCCCTCAAGGAGGGACTTTGACACCCCTGCTCTAAGGAGAGAGGGCATATAATGAAGTTAAGAGTGATAGGTCCATGAGTAATGTAAGAAAATGCCACTCTACAGAAAGGGTTGTAGATGTGTGGAATAATTTCCCAGTAGTGGTGGTGGAGGCAGTGGTGTAGCAAGGGTGAGAGATTACCCAACATTTATCGCCTTAAGATCTCGACAACTCTTTGGTAATTCTTATTACCCAACATTTATCGCCTTAAGATCTCGACAACTCTTTGGTAATTAACATAAGAACATAAGAACATAAGAAATGCCTCCGCTGGGTCAGACCTAAGGTCCATCGCGCCCAGCAGTCCGCTCACGCGGCAGCCCATCAGGTCCAGGACCTGTGCAGTAATCTTTTATCTATACCCCTCTATCCCCTTTTCCAGCAGGAAATTGTCCAATCCTTTCTTAAACTCCAGTACCGTTCGCTGCCCTATAATGTCCTCTGGAAGCGCATTCCAGGTGTCCACCACACGTTGGGTAAAGAAGAACTTCCTAGCATTTGTTTTGAATCTGTCCCCTTTCAACTTTTCCGAATGCCCTCTTGTTTTTTTATGTTCTGAAAGTTTGAAGAATCTGTCCCTCTCTACTCTCTCTATGCCCTTCATGATCTTGTAAGTCTCTATCATATCCCCTCTAAGTCTTCTCTTCTCCAGGGAAAAGAGACCCAGTTTCTCCAATCTCTCAGCGTATGAAAGGTTTTCCATCCCCTTAATCAGTCGTGTTGCTCTCCTCTGAACTCTCTCGAGTAACACCATATCCTTCTTAAGGTATGGTGACCAATACTGGACGCAGTACTCAAGATGCGGACGCACCATTGCCCGGTACAGCGGCAGGATAACTTCTTTCGTTCTTGTTGTAATACCCTTCTTGATTATCCCCAGCATTTTATTCGCTCTCTTGGCGGCCGCTGCGCACTGTGCCGTCGGCTTCATTGTCATGTCCACCATTACCCCCAAGTCCCTTTCTTGGGTACTCTCATTCAATAACATCCCTCCCATCGTATAGCTGTGCCTCGGGTTTCTGATTCCCACATGCAATACTTTACATTTCTCAACATTGAACTTCATCTGCCATCTCTCTGCCCATTCTCCCAATTTGTCCAAGTCCCTTTGCAATTTTTCACAGTCTTATTACCCAACATTTATCGCCTTAAGATCTCGACAACTCTTTGGTAATTCTTATTACCCAACATTTATCGCCTTAAGATCTCGACAACTCTTTGGTAATTCTTATTACCCAACATTTATCGCCTTAAGATCTCGACAACTCTTTGGTAATTCTTATTACCCAACATTTATCGCCTTAAGATCTCGACAACTCTTTGGTAATTCTTATTACCCAACATTTATCACCTTAAGATCTCGACAACTCTTTGGTAATTCTTATGTAACTCTTATGACATCTCTTATGCTATTCCTGTAAACTTTTATGTAATCTCTGAAAACTTTTATGTAATCCGCCTTGAACCGCAAGGTATTGGCGGAATAGAAATCACTAATGTAATGTAATTTGACTGGTGTCTTTACGCTGAAACACAGCCCGTGTCGGGCCCTTAAACAAAATGTCACATCCATTCCCAAATCTGGAACTTCCCTTGTGCTTTTTATTTATTTATTTATTTTCTGGTGATTTGTACTTTGATCCTCTCCTACACTGATTAAGTTTCAGAGCTACCATTTAGGTGTTAGACTGCACATTGCAAAGGTTATTGAAATCAGGTGCGGATTGTAGATCAGACTGAATATGCCAAAAAGCAAAATTGTCAGCTGTCTTTCACCTTGCTGGCAAGTAACATTCTCTCTCTGTTTCGTATTTTGGTAGACAACTGCAGAGTAAAATAAATGTTTTGGTTTGTTTAATTAAAAGCAAATTTCATGAACGACAGAAGTGGTTTATGGTGCCCCTGGGCTTGTCTGGTTTGGGGTTTGATATTTAAAAGTTTGCAAAGTTTATTCAAGAGAATTTGTGTAAGAGAATAAATTTTTGTTTAAAATAAGGCTATTGATAGAGGGTTTTGTTGGCATTTTTTTTTTATTTATTTTTTTTCTTAACTTCTTAGCAATGTTATACCAAGAATGATTTGCATGAAATGTGCAGGGGACCAGGTAGCATGTGATTTGATGTGCAGCCTGCTAATACAATACATGTGGAGGGGCATAATTAAAAAAAAAACAAAAAAACAACCACCACGTCTAAGTCCCCTTTTGGCCTAAAGCCCTAAACACTGAAAATAGCAGCAGGGAAAATGTCCATTCTCAAAAAAAAAACCATCCAAAATGAGATGTGTTGGGTTTTTTTTTTCTTTTTTTAGAATGGCCTACCTCTACGATCAGCAGATTAATCGCCCAGGCCACCACTACGTCTAACCTTAGAGCACATTATCAACCAAAATATTGCTCAAATTCCAAACGCCCAAAACAATACCTTTTAGGTGAAGGAGGGGCCAGTCCTTTGCCTAAAAGCTGGATTCTGTAACTGGCATCTGTCAAAAACACCGGTTACAGATTCTCCCCCCCCCCCCTCTGCAACGTTCGCGACAGGAGAGATGCCTCATCTCCCTTGCCGCGATCGCGATCTCCCCTGAACTGCTGCGAACCGCGGCAGGAGAGATTGGGCATCTGTCCTGCCGCGGTTCACTGCAGTTTGGGGAGGGGGGAATCGCGATCGCGGCAGGGGAGATGAGGCATCTCTCCTGCCGTGATCGTTGCGGTGGGGGGTGGGCAGGTTGTCGGGGCTCCTGAGCTGACTGCGGCTGCCGCGATCAGCTCAGCTGCCCCTATTTGGAACTTATACCTGTTTTGACTTGGTCTAAGTCAAAACGTATTAGTTCCTACTGGGCAACCTGTTAAAGTTTTTGGTAATACTTGCTGAACGAGTAAGTCTAGGTCGGCCCACCTCCCGCCCTTTCCCCTCCTCTAAAAACGCCTCTTTTCGCTCTAGGCAGGGTAAAGGCCTAAGCTGGTTTTAGATACATCTAAAACCAGCTTTGATTATCAGTTCTTGGACGATCTGGCTTTTTGTTCGTCCAAGTACCGATTTAGGCCACTTTTTGAACATTTTTTTTTTTTTTTCAATTATTATTATGATCCCCTTAGCCTGCTAATGTTTTCTTGAAAATATGTGAAGATTGATTGATTTATTATAAAATGTATATACCGCATACAACTATGAGGTTCCCAAGTCACATACATAAAATCTTGTTTCCCTACGATTTCCACATGTAACGTACACATGTCTGAACAACATCATAGCCATCCCCCCAATGCAAAATATCAAGAAATCAAGGCAAAACCACATACACATGAAATCAAATGATCAGTTCTAAGGTAGATAGCCACACCAATTCACATTAGCATGCAAAGCAAGTCTAATACCATCAGTTCAGAAATACAACATGCTCTAGATCAGTGATTCCCAACCCTGTCCTGGAGGACCACCAGGCCAATCGGGTTTTCAGGCTAGCCCTAATGAATATGCATGGAGCAGATTTGCATATGATGGAAGTGATAGGCATGCAAATTTGCTTCATGCATATTCATTAGGGCTAACAATAAATAAATTGGAGAAAAATTATATTCATAAATTCACCTAACTTATAATATATCAAAATAAAGTGAATATAATTAAAAATTATTCATCAAAAAATAGAAAATATATATAATAAAATATGTATTAGAGTGCTCAGTGTGAAATCTTATTCAAAACCAACAGGTTTAAGGAATAAAAATGTATTGTAACTACATCATTGCACTCAACTGCCTACCTGCCCTTCAATACTGGTTAAATCAAATCTGACTCAAAAGATATCAAGCAAAAAGTACTTAGCTGGATCCTGAAGAAGATGAGATCAGATGATAAATACAAAGTCCAATGCAGTTAAAACAAAATTTTTTTTTGTTTTGGGGACTCACTTTTATAATATTTTTTTCAAAGCCAGCGTTACCAATATGGATCAGTTCGTTGCATGATTGTTAGCACCTGCAACAACCTACAAGTACTCAATCTTATAATTCCATCTTGTGAAGATGAGTGTAACAACATTGGACTTTGTATTTATCATCTGATCTCATCTTCTTCAGGATCCAGCTAAGTACTTTTTGCTTGATATCTTTTGAGTCAGATTTGATTTAACCAGTATTGAAGGGCAGGTAGGCAGGTGAGTGCAATGATGTAGTTACAATACATCTTTATTCCTTAAACCTGTTGCTTTTGAATAAGATTTCACACTGAGCACTCTAATACATATTTTATTATATATATTTTCTATTTTTAGATGAATAATTTTTAATTATATTCACTTTATTTTGATATATTCATTAGGGCTAGCCTGAAAACCCAATTGGCCTGGTGTTCCTCCAGGACAGGGTTGGGAACCACTGCTTTAGATCATACATTACTGACGGGGAAATCTAAAGAGGATATTACCAGAGGGACAAGCATTAGCATAGGAAGGCACTGGCAAATAATTGCATTTTCAGCATTTTCTGAAAGTTCATCCTCCCAATACAGAATCGCAAGATATCAGGCAGGGCATTCCATCCGATGCTCCAATCCTAACATGCATAATCGACATTCTTCCCTCCAAACTTAATTTCATCCCATTTTCAGATCTGAGCTCTCTTTTCGGTTTATAGATTTGTCGTATCGGTGACTTTTTAAATATTTTCACAGCAAACATTTCTAGTCGGGCTATTGGAGATATCGCATGTGTTCCCCCGGTCATTCACGGTATTCTCCGACCGGGACTTCCTGTGCAAAAGTTGGGTTGCACCAATCAGGAGCTGCGTGTCAAAGCAGCTCCTGATTGGTGAAGCCTGACTTTAGTGTAGGAAGAGGCGGTCGGAGCATACCGTGAGTGATTTCTTTCACTTGCTGGCGCTCCAGCTGCTCTCTCCTGCCTCCCCAGGCGAAAAACCGTATTTGCGGGGGTTTTTTATATTCGCGGGGTTCCTAGAACGGAACCCCCACGAATATCGGGGAGTGTATTCCTATATCTGCTGACTCACGATAAATCACATATGTGAACTCGATGGTCTTTATTGCAGCATACATTAAATATGCTTCTAGAACATTCTGTCTTGGCCCTTAGAATTTGGAACACACAGATGCAACAGGCAAACGCTGCCCAATCAGGTTTGAATAGACTTACAAACAATCTAGAGGATTGAATGAGAATCCAGTGGCATAGTAAGGATGGGGGGGGTGTGTGAAGGAGGCGGTTTGCCCTGAGCGCTAGGTTGGTGGGGGTGTCAGCACACCTCCTTCTCTCCACCACCCACCTCCTCGCATTCCTCACCTCCAAGCACGCGCCTCACTTCCCATCCCCCATACCTGTAGTTGAAGTTGTTGTTCGCGGTGGTCAACAACGTGCTCTTTGCAACCACGTCGGCTCTCCCTTTGATGTATTTTAACAGCTATTCATACATCTGTATGGGCAGCCAGGACACAATTTATGAGGGTCTCTCCTTTTCACATAATTTCATAAATACTTTAGATTGTGCTTTTTACAGGATTGGTGGAGTAGGATTTATTTTGCATTTTTGTTTTATTTGTGAGAATTTTTTTTTTTTGGTTAATATTAAAATAGGCAGGCTGCACAATTTACAAGGAAGAATATAAGAATAGCTTTACTGGGTTAGCCCAAAGGTCCATCAAGCTCAGTAGCCCGTTCTCACGGTGGCCAATCCAGGTCCCTAGTACCTGGTCAAAACCCAAAGAGTAGCAATATTCCATGCTACCGATCCAGGGCAAGCAGAGGCTTCCCCCATGTCTTAATAACAGAATTTGGACTTTTCCTCCAGGAATTTGTCCAAACCTTTCTTAAAACCAGCTACGCAGTCTGCTTTTACCACAACCTCTGTGTCTGCCATTCATTTTTTTGTGCTACAAATGTATTGGCCCTGAAAGGAAGGGACACATTTGATTACAGAAGTTTGTACAATGTTTTTTTACTTTGAAAAAACCCCCAAACAAACCACGTTGCTTATAGCAGAGATTTGCTCCTATGCTTTTGAAGATCAGTGAGACAAAATCTACTTTCCCACACATATGTAGGGCTGAGACCAACATTGACCTAAAAATAGCACTGGCACAGATTCAGCTGTGCTGAAATAACATTTCTATGCAGTATAGGCCAGATTCTATAAATAAGGGGGGGTTGGGGGGGGGCAAGAATTTGGTGCTGATAAAATTCAGAGCTCAACACTTCTCTATAAAGGGCACTTCAAGATGAGCACTCTTTATAGAAGAGCATCGAGTGCCAAATTTGTCTCTCAATTTTGGCGTGAGGATAGGTCTAGGAAGACACATCACGGCCGTTTAAAAGCCATCAGTTCAGCGCAGCCCTTTCATCACTACCTTTTAAGAGCCACCAGTTCATCGTTGGACTGTTCAGCACGGCCTGGGGTTCCAGCATGTGGTACATCTAGTTGTGGGGGGGTGATACCCCCCCACAATCCCTATTAGCACTCGTCTGTGGCACATGTGATGGTCTCACACCTGCCCACACTCCACCTCAACCCCCCCCCCACCTCCCCAATCCAGGACTCCACGTCGATCCAGGAATGCCCCTCTACCCATCATCACTCGCACCACAAACCTCCCAAGCCTTGATCTGGCCTGAAGGGCAGCGCTGAACAGTCCCGCGATGAAAGGGCCGCGCTGAATGGTCCCATTCCGCTTGAGGACAGGCCAGCAGAAACCTTGTGTAAATCCTCTCATGCAGCTTGGGGTGTTGACCCCCATTATTCTGTAACACAGTGTTCTTCAACCACCGGTCCATGGACCAGTGCCGGTCCACAGAAATTTCCTGCCGGTCCACAGGGCCAGCACGTGCATCAGGCCCAAAACAGTGTTCTTCAACCGCCGGTCCACGGTGCGATCGATGTGGCGTTATCTTCGAGCCGGCGCCCTCTTCCTAACTGATTCAGTGCACAAAGCCACGGGCAGTGGCTCCTACGGGCATCCTGCGCCTGAACCGGAAGCCTTTTCTCTGACGCTGCAACGACAGAGGGAAGGCTTCCAGATGAGGCACGGGACGTGCAAGGTGCAATTAGTACTATTATGGGGGCGGGGTCTGGGGTAGAGATGGGCGGGGTCTGGCCCACGACATAGCCCCCATAGCCTTAATTCAACCGCCGGTCCACAGAATAATTCTTTTATTTCTGCCGGTCCATAGGTGTAAAAAGGTTGAAAAACATTGCTGTAACACACTGCATGCATCTTTTTCCGAATGCCCTTGACCTATCCATGGCGCGATTTTACACGCATCGAATTTAAGATTCTTTGATATTTAAATTACTGAACGTTCGTTGTTACGCGTTTATCAGCCGGCACGGGAGTTTACGCTCCAAGGATAAGTGTTGTCTTGATGTGCCTTCCTTGTCTGCAGTGAAGCTTTCGAGTTACCGCAAGACAATGTTTTCCGTGCAGGGCCCTGTTTGTTAGAATAAGCTTCCTCTGGAACTTGGACAGGCCTCTTCTGTGTTATGCTTTAGCAAGGAAGTCAAAACTATTCTATTTCTGCGTACTTTATACCAGTGAGTGAATTGCCAAGAGGTATTTCTCAGTCAAAATATGGGAGGGTTGGAATTTGCCATGCTGCTGGGCCCTCGATTACCAGAGGACACTCGCTGAAAATCAGGGGAGGGAAATTTCAAGGTGATGCTAGAAAGTACTTCTTCACCGAGAGGGTGGTCGATCATTGGAACGAGCTGCCTCAGCAGGTGATTGAGGCCAACAGCGTGTCAGATTTTAAGAGAAAATGGGATATTCACATGGGATCAATAGGGGAGTAAAAGTCAGGGTCATTGGCATGGGCAGACTCGATGGGCTATAGCCCTTTTCTGCCATCAATTTCTATGTTTCTATGTTTCTATTTTATGTTGTTTTATGCTTTTCATATGTTATTAGTGTAAGGTTGCAATTTGCTCATGATTCTGGATGTTTTACTGTAATCCGCACAGAATTGTGGGAGGTTTAGAATATAAATTTTTAAAATAAATGTAGGCGTCTATAATTTACATTACATTAGTGATTTCTATTCTACCGTTACCTTACAGTTCAAGGCAGATTACATAAGAATTGTTATGATGCTATGAAATACATTCGGTGGATTACATGAGAATTGTCAAGATTCTAATAAACGCCTAATGAGTGGTTTGAATATTTTTTTGATTTGCTAAGTAGATAGTGTTTTGGGTGAAGCTTGGGGCGGGTCTGGTTCTGTTATAGAGGTTTAACCTCCCTCTTTTACTAAAGTGCGCTAATCGAATTGGCGCACGCCAAACGCTAACGCATCCCTAGATTAACATGCACGCATTAGCGTTTAGCGCGTGCTCATTTGATTAGCGCACCTTAGGAAAAGAGGGCCTTAATCTAAAATTACCAAGATGTTTATCCCAAATGCCGGCCTGATAAAAGAGAATTCTGCCAAAGAATCGTTTGTAAATATATCCCGTGATAGATGGAAAGTCAAATATCCGCGAACCCCCTTGTAGGGCGTTTTTCTGTTAATAAATTCAAAGTGGTCAAGGAAATGACGAGGAAAAAGACCGCGCAAAGACTTACGGAATCTGGCTCTAAGAGTCGGGTGCTCTTTACCCGAGAAGAATGGCATTTGTCCCTGGAATCTGCTCCCAGTTTCGGACTTGAGGATTTTCACCGAGTAATACCTGGTGGGGAGCCACAAACACTAGGGGTCACTCGGAGAAATTGAAGGGGGATAGGTTTAGAACAAATGCTAGGAAGTTCTTTTTTACCCAGAGGGTGGTGGACACATGGAACGCGCTTCCAGAGGATGTGATAGGCCAGAAATCTGTACAGAGGTTCAAGGAGGGTTTGGATAGGTTCCTGAAGGAAAAGGGGATAGAGGGGTACAGATAGAACTTGAGGTAGGTTATAGAAATGGTCAGAAACCACTTCACAGGTCGCGGACCTGATGGGCCGCCGCGGGAGCGGACCGCTGGGCGAGATGGACCTCTGGTCTGACCCAGTGGAGGCAACTTCTTATGTTCTTATGTTCTTATGGTGCAAATTCTTATATCTAAATTCCACATATACTCCAGCACTTGTGAGTTACGGAAAGCCTTGCTCTTACTCATTATTGATGAGAATAAAGACGGGTTGTTTAATCTTTATGGTATCAGCGTTTCTAAGCAACCCGGAGTTGGGCTCTTCAGCTGGAGATCGAGAAATGTCAAGGAAAGAGCAATAATTGCTAAAACACCGAAAAGATCTGTGCCGTGATTGGTTTCGTTCAGTCTTTGTTGGCCATATTGGTAAATATTGCCTTTTTATAGGCAAGAACGAGGTCTGCAATAAAACGGACACTCCTGAGAGAACAGTGGAAGAAGGGATCTGGTTGGCTATAAGCCAAGGGTTGTTTATGTTGGATGCATATGTTTTGCCTCTGGGCTTTTGGGTGGCTAGAAGAAATGCAGATTAGGCAAATCAGCATGGAGCCCAAATGCAATGCAGAACCCGAAGAGCTCGACTGGTGCCCTGGACTTTAAAGGGCAACTCTGGGAGCACAACTCCGGGGTTCCAGGCAATCCAAGGGCCCAGGGCCCAGAAACAGACCCATAAGTGGTTTCTATCACCTCACTTGCCTTTGAAGCAATGAAGTACTCGGTGTAAAGACTGCAGTTCAAGTGAGATCACTTGCGATGTGCTAGTAAGCTGCTGTTTGAATGAAACCAGGTTGTTTTTGAAGCGGCTTATTTGCGGGAGGTTCTTAACCTGAAAACTTGCTTGGAGCCCCAAATGGTTGGGGGGGGGGGTTTCATAGACAACCCCGCGAAAGACAAAGGCGCGTGCCGACAACTGAGTGCAAGACGGAGACGCGCGCCAAAGAAAATTATAGTTTTTAGGGGCTCCGACAGGGGGTTTTGTTGGGGAGCCCCCCCCCCAGTTTACTTAATAGAGATCGCGCCGGTGTTGTGGGGGATTTGGGGGTTGTAACCCTCCACATTTTACTGTAATCTGAACTTTTGCACTAAAAACAGGGAAAAAGTGAAGTTTTCAGTAAAATGTGGGGGGTTACAACCCCCCAAACCCCCCACAACGCCCCCACAACGCGGCGCGATCTCTATTAAGTAAAGTGGGGGGGTTGGGGGTTCCCCCCATGCCCCCCCGTCGGAGCCCTAAAAACAGTAATTTTCTGCGGCGCGCGCCTTTGTCCCGCTGCGCTTTTGACCTGACACCGGTTGGGGGATCTTCCAGCTTTTGCAGCCAGCTGGCCAGAGTGAGCAGCCAAACAAACTGTGTAAAAAGCCCCAGATGGTCTTGCCTTAATTGGTGGACTGGACTGGCCAATTCTAAAGGCCTTATCTCTGAAAGACGGGTCGAGGTGGTCCAGAGAAGTGCTGTCGGAAATGATGCAAGTTCTACATGAAACTGAAAGACCTTAATATGCGCATCTTAATCCGAAGAAGAAGAGAGATGGGGGACATGCTAAAGAAATTCAAATTCTCAACGGTATAAACCTCCTCTCTCTATTGGTTAAGGCTCTTAACATTTGCATCTCCTCTTCCTATAGGCTAAGGCTCTTTACACCTGCATTGTGATGTCATACAACTTTAGTAACATAGAAACATGATGGCAGATAAAGGCCAAATGGCCCATCCAGAGCATCCACTATCTCCTCCTCTCTCTATTGGTTAAGGCTCTAAACATTTGCATCTCCTCTTCCTATAGGCTAAGGCTCTTTACACCTGCATTGTGATGTCATACAACTTTAGTAACATAGAAACATGATGGCAGATAAAGGCCAAATGGCCCATCCAGAGCATCCACTATCTCCTCCTCTCTCTATTGGTTAAGGCTCTTAACATTTGCATCTCCTCTTCCTATAGGCTAAGGCTCTTTACACCTGCATTGTGATGGCATAGAACTTTAGTAACATAGAAACATGATGGTGGATAAAGGCCAAATGGCCCATCCAGTCTGCCCATCCGCAGCATCCACTATCTCCTCCTCTCCCTAAACGGTGCTGTCGTTGGAGGCTGCCTTTAAAGCGGCCGTCAATCACATGATGGCGCCTCTGGCAAAAGGTAGATGCTGAAAAGGTAGGCCAGGGTTTTCAAGGCCTATATTCCCAGCGCCTCCCTTTTGAGGTGACTCGCGCCTCCGGAGGCACCTAACTTCTGACGTCGGCCACATCCGCAGTGGAGTTAGGCGCCAGCAGGCACCTCCAGAGGTGCGACTACAGTGCCATTTTTGTAGGTGCCTGGAAAATCATTTTAAAACATTTTTTAAATGGCGTTTTTCACTCAACCTCTCTTTTACTAAGGTGCGCTAACTGATTTTACTAAGGTGCGCTAACTGATTTTACTAAGGTGCGCTAACTGATTTACTAAGGTGCGCTAACTGATTTTACTAAGGTGCGCTAACTGATTTTACTAAGGTGCGCTAACTGATTTACTAAGGTGCGCTAACTGATTTTACTAAGGTGCGCTAACTGATTTACTAAGGTGCACTAACTGATTTACTAAGGTGCGCTAACTGATTACTAAGGTGCACTAACTGATTTACTAAGGTGCGCTAACTGATTACTAAGGTGCGCTAACTGATTACTAAGGTGCGCTAACTGATTTACTAAGGTGCACTAACTGATTTTACTAAGGTGCGCTAACTGATTTACTAAGGTTCGCTAACTGATTTTACTAAGGTGCGCTAACTGATTTAACTAAGGTGCGCTAACTGATTTACTAAGGTGCGCTAACTGATTACTAAGGTGCACTAACTGATTACTAAAGTGTGCTAACTGATTTACTAAGGTGCGCTAACTGATTTTACTAAGGTGCGCTAACTGATTTACTAAGGTGTGCTAACTGATTTAGCATGCGCTAATTGAATTAGCACGCACTAAACTCTAAAGCATGCATGTTAGTTTATGGACGCGTTAGTGTTTAGCGGACACTAATTTTGATTAGCCGCGCTAAATCAGTTAGCACACCCTAGTAAAAGAGGGGGCTAATTTAGGCGCCACTAGGACGTCTACCGGCACCTAAGTTAAGGCGCCGTTTATAGGATATGGACCTAAAGGTCTGTATAACTATTTAAAAGAATCAAATAAATTTAGGGCTCCTTTTACTAAGGTGCGCTAGGTGTTTTAGCGCACGCTAAACACCAACACGTGCATGTTAGTCTATGGACGCATTAGCGGTTAGCGCACACATATATATTTAGTGCACGCTAAACGCGCACTAAAACGCATAGCGCACCCTAGTAAACCAGGTGGTTAGTATTGTAATTTGTTGATGTTTAAGGAAGAACTGAAAAGGAGGGACACCAGTGCTGTGGACCACATGTCAAAAAGCATTCCATTCCGTTGTTTTTTTTTTTTTCCTTCTTCTTCGGATTCAGCCAGATGTGGCGAAGGCCAACTTTTTTCTTTAAAGTTCATCCACACGTGGAGAGCAAATGGCAGAAGGAACGGGAGGAGGCTAAGCAGTCTCTGCCCTTCCCCCATCCCAGGACAACCTTCCCTAATCCGAAGCGAAGGAGAGGGGTTAAAAGCTGAGGTGAAGGCAGCGACTGACTGTCCAAGCCTATTCCCAGTGATTTCTTTTAAAAAAACTTCTTTTATCATCAGCCTTTCCCACTCGTGAAATCCTGCAAGTTACATATGCACATTTGTGTGCAATGCACATGCAAATTAATCATTTAACAAGCCAATCAGTGCTAATTGGCAATTAACAAGTAATAATTGGCACAAATTTGAAGTTACGCACCCAACTTTCTAAACATATTCTATAAATGGTGCATGTTCTGTTTTAGAGCATGGCTTCAAAAGGGGGTGTGGCCAGGGGAGGAGCATGGGCGTTTCTAAAAGTTAGGGGCACTGTTATAGAATCTGTGTACAGCTTAGACTCAGGCCCTGGATTGGTAGCATGGAATGTTGCTACTATTTGGGATTCTAGAATCTTGTTACTCTTTGGGATTCTGGAACATTGCTACTCCTTGGGGTTTGGCCAGGTACTAGTGACCTGGATTGGCCACCGTGAGAACAGGCTACTGGGCTTGATGGACTGTTGGTCTGACCCAGTATGGCTATTTTTATGTGAGCCAAGTATAGGACAATCGAGCCATTGTGACATCACTTATGAGGTTGGCTCTGAGGCATTGGTGGAATGAGGCATTATGACATCACAATCTCAGCTCCGGAATGTTGCTCTCATTGGGGTTCCAGAATCTTTCTATTTTTTGAGATGCTGGAATGTTGCTACTCCTTGGGTTTTGGCCAGATACTGGGGAACTGGATTGGCCATCGTGGGAACGGGCTATTGGGCTTGATGGACCATTGGTCTGACCCAGTAAAGCTTTTCTTATGTTCTTACATGAGCCAAGTATAGGGCAATCGAGCCACTGTGACATCACTGATGAGGTTGGCTCTGAGGCATTGGTGGAATGAGGCATTATGACATCACAATCTCAGCTCCGGAATGTTGCTCTCATTGGGGTTCCAGAATCTTTCTATTTTTTGAGATTCTGCCTGGAATATTGATACTCATTGGGGTTCTAGAATCTTTTGTTACTCTTTGGGATTCTGGAATGTTACTACTCTTTGGGTTATGGCCAGGTACTAGTGAGCAGGATTGGCTACCGTGAGAACGGGCTACTGGGCTTGATGGACCGTTGGTCTGACCCAGTATGGCTATTTTTATGTGAGCCAAGTATAGGACAATCAAGCCATTGTGACATCATTGATGAGTTTGGCTCTGAGGCAATGTGGAACGAGGCATTATGACATCACAATCTAAGCTCTGGAATGTTGCTACTCCTTGGGTTTTGGCCAGGTACTAGTGACCTGGATTGGCCACCGTGAGAACAGACTACTGGGCTTGATGGACCGTTGGTCTGACCTAGTATGGCTATTTTTATGTGAGCCAAGTATAGGACAATCGAGCTATTTTGACATCACTTATGAGGTTGGCTCTGAGGCATTGGTGGAATGAGGCATTATGACATCACAATCTCAGCTCCGGAATGTTGCTCTCATTGGGGTTCCAGAATCTTTCTATTTTTTGAGATGCTGGAATGTTGCTACTCCTTGGGTTTTGGCCAGGTACTAGGGAATTGGCCACCGTGAGAACGGGCTACTGGGCTTGATGGATCATTGGTCTGACCCAGTAAGGCTAGTCTTAGGTTCTTAGGTATTTAGGCCTGGTTTTCACTGGCATCAGTGCTTGTACCTAAATGCTAGTCATATACACAATTCTAGAGGTGTTTTATAGAATCGCGCTAACTACCATCCTTTATGGCACAGATATTATGGGCGTCCTATATAGAATATGCCCCTAAGTGCACATTATTTAATTTTTAAAGGTGTTATGTCATGGGTGGAGAATGGACGTGAACAACCATCTCACACTGACTTTAGCATGCACTAATTGTTTAATGCATACATAATGTAGAAGCCATTGACGTAGTGAGAGGGGGTTGGACTGCCCTGAGTGCAGACTTGGTAGGGGCACCAGCACCTCTCCTCTTAACCCTCCACATGCACCCTTTCTCCGCCCCGTACCTCTTCATATCTCTGCCGGCCTCAAGCACGCATCTCTTACCTGCTGCTTACACTGGCCTCATCCCTCTCTCTTACATCATTTCCTGTTTGTGGGGATCAGGAAGTGACGTCGGTGGGAAGGTTGAGGCCAGCACCAGCAGGAAGCTGTTCGTTGTGAGGAGGGGCACACTAGAAATGAGCTTAGCACATGGAAAAGTTGCACCTTAGGACATGCTTAACCCATTTTTTGTGTACCTTAGTAAAAAAAAGAAAGAGCAAGACAGACTTAACGGCTCAGGAAATTCACCTTGGACTTGCTTATGCTCTTTTAAGGATTCTTTAAATACGTCTTTTGACTTTTTCATTCATAAGAAAGCCTGAATTTCAAATACCTATGCAGAATGAATGATTCATGAATAGTAATGTAATGTAATGTAATTTATTTCTTATATACCGCTACATCCGTTAGGTTCTAAGCGGTTTACAGAAAATATACATTAAGATTAGAAATAAGAAAGGTACTTGAAAAATTCCCTTACTGTCCCGAAGGCTCACAATCTAACTAAAGTACCTGGAGGGTAATAGAGAAGTGAAAAGTAGAGTTAGAGGAAAAATAAAAATAAAATAAACATTTTAACAAGACAGCATTGATCTAAATACTTTGGAAGGTAGAATAGTAAAGAACAGTGGTTCCTACACCCGTCCTCGGAACCCTGCTCAGTCTGAATTTCAGGATGTACACAGAGAGCATACATGAGATAAATTTGCACATAGCGGATTACTGATATTTACAATATCTTATGCATATTCATTTTGGATATCCTAAATCCCCTGTTGGTTGTAGGGTCTATCTAGTCTAGTCTTCAGTTTATATACCGGGTCATCTCCTAACAAAGCTAGACTCGGTTCACAAATAATTAAAAGACCAGAATACATAAAAAGATGCGGACTTGAAAAAGGAGGGTGTTAGAGTGTTATCGATTCGTCAGTTCAGTAGGTAGGCCATTAAGATATTGTGTAAAGAGCAGAGCTTTTAGGACTTTATGAAATTGTTGTAGCTGACCTATCAATCGAACAGTCAGGGAGTCTGGTCCAAGTTTCTACCAGTTTGAAACTGAAAGATTGGTCATTAATACAGATGTGGTAAGCTGTAGTAGTTTAGTGATGGCCATTCGTTAATTATGTACTCTACAGATGTGAAGGGATGAGAAACAAGGGATATAACCCACGTACATTCGGTTATAATATTTAAATGATTGTGGGTAGTTGATAGACCCCACTGAGATACAAGAGTGCAGATCAGGCCATATGTCATTTCTTCATACAGTACGTGCTCACCCGCCTTTTTTAATATAATGAATTAAAGTTGGATTTCCTTTTTATCATTAATGAAGTATTTTTATAGCATTTAATACATAGGTTCTGGGTCTCCTGCAATATAATTATCTCTGTATTATGTATTGCATTTCTTACATCAAATGTATAGCTCTTCCTATTGGTTTCTATTAAATGGGAGCCCGAGAGCTCGTCTCGACGAGCGAAGGTAACATGGGGAGGGGAGGCCCACGTGCGTGTCCGGCGGTGGCTTGTGATGGCACCTGGGGTAGCGGCGGCATGCGCTTGGGTGGTGGGGCTTTTCCCACTGATGAGGAGTGCGGCAGTTGGACGGGCCGCAGCCACAGGGTGCACCGAGAGGGAGAGTGCAAAATCTGGGACCTCAGAGGACTCGGGGCTTACCTGGTCCTCCGAGGTGGCTTTTCCCACCCATCCTCCCTTTAGGTTGGCCTGATAGGCTGATTAGGGTAGAACTTGGGAGCGTTATCCAGGGCTACGGGGCTGCTGGGCTCAGCGAGGGGATGAGCTGCAGGCCGGCGGAGGAGCTGTGCTCAGGGGTCAGGTGACCCTGAAAAATGGGGCATGTGGGGGGACTTGCCATCCCTCCAATCCTTGCTGACATGGCTGGGTCGGGGGCTCTATTTTGATGTTTTACTGTAGCTCGTGACAATTGTTATGCTTGTTGTTTGTTTAAACTGTTAATACCAATAAACAGGGCTGCGGCTAAGATTCCACCCAAAAGCCTCTGTGTGGTAATATGATAAGAGTTCGGGGATTGGGGGGGGGGGTGAAAAGAGGGTGAAGTGGGCCTATGCTAACCCCGCTGTTACTGTAAAGTTTGGACTTGAATAGCATTTAATCACATTTGGGACTACAATACTCCACTTCTCTAATTAAGAAAGTATTATTTTATTTCAGTATTTATATGCCACTTATAACCTAAAGTGGTTTTACATTCAGACACTCAAGCATTTGCCCCAAACTGTGCTGGTGGGCTCACACTCTATCTAATGTACCTGGGGCGACGGGGGATTAAGGGGCTTTCCCAGGGTCACAAGGAGCAGCGTGGGGATTTGAACCCACAACCTCAGGGTGGTCGGAGTAGCTCTGACCACTATGCCACGCACTCTTCCTCTAGGCGAAATGTAATCTAACATTGCTGTCCCCAGATAAGAGCTGGTTGTTTTCAGGGGCTTGTCCTGGAGTTATTGGAACAAACTTTCCGGTAAACTTTAAAATTCTGTTGATTATTTGCAATTTCAAGGAATGCTGAAAACACTTCTTTTTTTTTTTTTTTAAACAAATATTTTAAGCATTTGAATTAAGTGTTTCTGCGCACTGATGCTGAGAATTGGGCTTTAAAGGTGGTATTGCTTATTTTAAGACGGATGCAACCTCCCCCCCCCCATAAAAAAAACCAAACAAACAAACCCAGTTTATATTGTACTCCACTCTGTACTTTCTGTGTTAAAATTTTACCGTTTTAATGATCCCTTCTTCACATAATTCTTTTATATTTTAAGAATGATGATTATTTGATCAATCCTGTTCTAATTACATTATTTTGTGTTTTCTTTCATTGTCTTATCTTTATTTAAAATTGTATTTCGTCCCTTCTTTCCCCTTGTTTAACTATGCTTGAATTTATTGTTTTTTAGTTATTACTTAAATATATTGTCTGCATTGTAATATAATATATTGTTACTGTATTTTAGATTTATATTGTAAATTTTAAATGTACATCGCTTAGAATATTTGATTAAGCGATTTATCAAGTCCCATAATAAACTTGAAAATAATAATAATAATAACTTGAAACTACAAACGGCGATATTAAATAAACCTAATTGTATATTATAGTCACTCCACACTCGGGGGAGTGTGTGGCTCCGTGGTTAGAGCTGAAGTCTCGGCACCCTGGGGTTGTGGGCTTAAATCCCATGCTGCTCCATATGACCCCGGGCAAGTCATTCGATCCCCAATTGCTCCAGGTCCATTAACTAGATTGTGACTACACCAGGAGTTTAGCTCATAAGTGGCATATAAATAAGAACAGAAAAAAAAATGAATCATTTGTATTATATTAATAATTATTTTACAGTTTGGGATTAAAAAAAAAAAAAAAATTTCCCCCCCCCCTTTTTACAAAACCGTAGTGCATTTTTCTAGTGCTGGCCGTGGCGGTAACAGCTTCGACACTCATTGAATTTCTTTGAGCATCGGAGCTGTTGCCGCCGCTGCTGGCGCTTAAAAACCCACGCCACTGTTTTATACCCCAGCCGCAGACTTTGCCAAAACACGGTCATGTTCTGGTTTTGTCATTTTAAGCCCTTTTTTTTTTTTACTAAGCCGCGGTAGAGGTTTCTACAATGGCCCGGGGGCGCTAAATGCTCGGACGCTCAACAGAATTCAACAAGCGTCGGAGCGGCATCGGAGTATAATGCTCCGGGCCGTAGTACCATGGCTTGGTATAAAGGCCTAAAATAACATAACAGCGCAATCTGGATAGGCCCAGCTGTCTGCCTACAAACCCCTCCTCCCCATTTTTCAGCCTAACCTTCCCCCACCCACCCCTTATACCACAAACGCACTAAAGGCTTTATGAGGGTAAAAATTAGCCGCAGCTCAGCTTATTAATTCACAACATATTGTAACTTCAATGAACATCATTACCAAAAAGAGCTCCTCCCGTATTACACGTTTCGGAGCCTTTGACCCCACCACCTCAGCAAGGATCAGAGGGGTGGCATGTCCCTCATGCCCCATTTTATCCGGGTCACCTGACCCACCGGGCACGGCTCCCCGCCGGCCCACCACTCATCACCTGATGAGCCCCATGACCCAGTAGCTCCGGGAGACCCGCACCCACGAGCTACCATCGGCTGCCAAAAACAACGGGCAGGCGGGTGGGGAAAAAGCCGCCTTGGAGGACTCCGGAAGGAGCCGAGTCCCTGGCTTTAAAACCTCGCCCCCACGCCCCTCCCTGCCTTCCCACCAATTATTTTAAATCCCCTTAAACTGATGGAGATCTTCTCCCAATTACTTCCCCCCCCCCTTATCCACTAACCTACCCAACCCCAGCCGATGGGTGACACGTGGGCTATCCCAGCTCCGTGTTTCATTCCGCACTTCGACATGCTCCCACAAACCAGAAAATGACCATGTTTTGGCAAAGTCTGCATCTGGGGTATAAAATATATTTATTTTAAAAAATAAAATAAAATCCCAAACGGTAAAAACCTCAGTAGAAACCTCTATTGTGGCTTACTAAAGTTGATTGTGTGATATTTTTATGGCTTAATAAATATATTCCGTTTATCTGTTATGTATTTGTGATTTAATTGATCTTGCTGATATGCTCTTCATATTGGATTTAATAATTTGATTTTCTGTGTGTGTTTGGGGGGAGGGAAATTATACTGAAAACACAGTATAAAGTGACTAAAGTTTTACAGTGAGTTAAATATTGCAGAAGCCCTGGTATTTTTAATTATTGAAAATACAATTATGTTTTTTACAGCATTTTTGTGACATATCTAAGGTTTTCAGTGGCCCAGTGGATTATAGTCATTTTGCTTTATGATGTCCAAAACTTTTATGTTTGTATTCTGTAAACTGTCTAGTTGTAGATGGTGTATAAATTTTTTTAAAAATAAAATAAATAAATTACTTCATCAGAGGGAGGGAAAATATATATTGCTCTAATGCAGTAGAAAGAAAAATAATGAACTCTTCATATACACACACCCAGGTTTAACTCAGCAGCTATGATTTTGCTCTAATCCAGGGGTAGGGAACTCCGGTCCTCGAGAGCCTAATTCCAGTCGGGTTTTCAGGATTTCCCCAATGAATCTGCATGAGATCTATGTGCATGCACTTCTTTCAATGCATATTCATTGGGGAAATCCTGAAAACCCGACTGGAATACGGCTCTCGAGGACCGGAGTTCCCTACCCCTGCTCTAATCTATTATTTTAATATTTATTTGCTACTGGTGTATCAAGGTTTAAATAAATTGTAAATTGAATTGCAAAAGACATTCTAAGAGACCTGTAAGAAACTGCCTGTTAGCTCTCTAAACAGCCTGGAAAAATATTTTGAGTGTCATCTTGTTCTCCTCTTTATCTACCTCTCTCTTTGGCCTCTGCGGGACTTCTTTGTGCTTTTTCCTTTTCCCTTTCTTCCCTTCCCCTCCTTTCCTTCTTTATCTTCCCTTTATGACTTTCATAATATGTTCTTACTGAGTAATTTACAATGCTCTTTTGTTAAATTGCAAGTTTGTTATTGATGTTACATATATGCCTTAACTTTCTTTTTTGTATTTAAAAAAATTTTTTCAATAAAATTTCATGTTAAAATATTTTTTTTTTTAGAAGGGGGCATGGCATGCGCGGAGAGTTGGCCTGCATGTGTTAACCTGCTAGCATGTTAAGATTAGCAGGGGTTAACTGGTTTCATAAACGGGAGGCAGCAAACCCTCCCATATCAAGATTTTGCAAGTCAGGCACGCACAACTTACAAAAAGGAAAGGGAAAACAGAAAGGGCTGAATTTACACTCAGCACACAGGGATACTCCCAAGTTACTGCTATGTTAGCTGCAATTTTTACAGCATGTTAGTAAGAACATAAGGGTCCGACCAATGGTCCATCAAGCCCAGTAGCCTGTTCTGACGGTGGCCAATCCAGGCCCCTAGTACCTGGCCAAAACCCAAGGAGTAGCAACATTCCAGAATCCCAAAAAATAACAAAAAGATTCTAGAACCCCAATGAGTATAAAGATTCCATCCAGAATCTCAAAGAATAGAAAGATTCCGGAACCCCAAATAATAGCAATATCCCATGCTACCGATCCAGGGCAAGCAGTGGCTTCTCCCGTGTCTTTCTCAATAACAGCCTATGGACTTATCCTCCAGGAACTTGGCCAAACGTTTTTTAAAACCAGCTACGCTATCGGCTCTTACCACAACCTCTGGCAAAGAGCCCCATAATGTCTGACATCACCAGCAGGTGGCAGCTTAGAACAATGAATTGATTAACATAACATAGCATGTGGAACTATTGATCAGAGGTTCTCGTCTGAGCTACCTCGGATAGTTGCTGTTCGGGAGTTAGGACCAACTTCTGTAGCTTTGCATATCTTTTAGGCGCAATTAGATTTCCTGCGAGTTTAATTGTTGCTAATATACGAGTAGTTTTTTTGTGTGTTTGGTTCGAAACCCGCCGATCCCCCACTTTACTGCATATTATGAAACTCTTTTTTGAAACCATGAAATAAATGTATTATTACAGGCTTGCAGTGTACTATGCAGCTCTGATCCCGAAGACAGCTGACAGTGGAATTCTCAGTGCAGCTGGTACTTCTCAATGAGCAGAAACAGTGCAATAACTTTTAAAGCAGAAAATAAAAACGGTGTCAACCGAGTGTGCAGGAGGAAGATAATCTTTGCTGTCTTTGCCGTCTCTTAGCAGATATAACTCCATTTCACTTCAAAGCACTTTTTTTTTTTTTTTAAATTTCGTGAGCTAATAATTACTACTAAAAATGAACATAAGACTATTGATTCCTATAGCTTGAATTTCATAACGAGTGAAAGACTTTAGACCCGGCATAACCGTGCTCCTCAAATAACTGGTATATTTGTACGAGTTTTAGTCTTATTGGGGGTTCCCCTTAACTGTATCCATGACATCTTGTTTGTCTGTCTTGCCTGTTTGTTTAGATTGTAAGCTCTTTGGAGCAGGCACTGTCTTTGTTGTGACTCTGTACAGTGCTGCGTACGTCTGGTAGCGCTATAGAAATAATTAATAGCAGTAGTAGATGCCAAGTATGAAATAAAACAGCCAGTCACAAAGGTGCGCTAACGTTTTTAGCGCGCGCTAACCCTGTGCTACACGGAAAATACTAACGCCAGCTCTATGGAGGCATTAGTCTATAGCACGCGTGGTAATGTAGCGTGCGCTTAAAACGGCTAGCGTACCTTCGTAAAAGGAGCCCTTAGAGCAGCTTATACATAGTACGTGGTATCTGCGAATCGGTACGCTGAAAGATTAGCTTTCATTCTTACAAGGCCCAGTTTTTACGCATCTTGTCAAACAAATGAATGCATAAGATACCGTCAAATTAGAAGGGCACATGGGGAAAGAGAAGCGCAAACCTCTGTCGGAAATAAGGACGTTGGGGGGGGGGGAAAATTTGCATTGACCGTTCAGTCTTTTGCAGGCAGTGGAGAAAAGGCTGTCTGGACGGGTGTTGAATTTGCGCAGGGAAGTCAGGCTGCAAAGCCAGCTAGAACCCCCTTAAGCGATTTCTTAACTTTATATTTAGAATTTGTGGTTATTAGATGACAATTACAATCTTCGGGTAAGAAAGTTATTGAACAAGGTATCGTTGTAGCTGACTGGGAATGAGAAAGCGCAGAGGGACCGTCTTATCAGGACGCCTTATAGTTTGTGTCTAAAATGTTACTTCCGCAAATGCCTTCGCCTCTTTTATTAACTGTAAAACCATAATTAAGATTACATTTTCCCTAGTTACCGACTCTGACGCCTTTCAAGCTTTATAATTACCGCCCCAAAAAAATGCTAGTTGCCAAATACTGTTCACGCCATCCTTTTAATGTTTTGCCAGAGCACTTCCTACGATCACGGTAAATCAGTGGTCTCAAACTCGCGGCCAGGTCCTATTTTGAGGCCCTCGGTATGTTTATCCTAATCACAAAAGAAAAATAAAACCGTTTCTTGATCATATGTCTCTTTAGCTATAAATGACAATATTATTATTAAGACTTAGCCAAAAGGAAAGATTTATAAACTATAAAGAGTTTTTACCTCATGCAAAATTGTCATTTCTTTAATATGGCATTAACTATTTTTTTCTGAGGCCCTCCAAGTACCTCCAAATCCAAAATGTGGCCCTGCAAAGGGTCTGAGTTGGAGACCACTGCTGTAAATGTTTAAATAGACCAAACGTTCATTAGAGTTGGGCGGAATCCTAAGCCTATGGAAATGACAGAAAATTCGCGAGTGTCGTTATTGTAGGTTTGCTTGTGTTTGTGTGTCTGTCCGAGGGAGTGCTGAAAAGAAAGTTTCTCAGCCCAGCCAAGAAGAGAAGGATGGGGCGTCAAAACGGAATTTCGTTTCTGCAAATTTGGCACTTAAAAAAAACCCACTCTTTTCAACGAGAGTGGCAAAAAATAACGCTCAGAATTTAGGAAGTTGGTTGCTTGGGCGGTGATCTCGTCCATGCGTTTGCAGAGATAAAAAGCCTAGAGCAGAAGGAAATCAGGGGCTTCTCTTTCTCCAAAATACTGCAATGACTTTTTGCTCTTTCTTAGCAGCGGAATTTCATGATCCTTTCGAGCTATAAGATAATGTATTTTGTATAATGTGCAGTTGAATATGAACGTAAAACTTTTCCCTAATATATCATATTAATATTACAAAATATGCATTCCAAAATTACAAATAGTAAATGAACTATGTATTTGTGTAGATATGGCATCAATAGTGAATACAAGCAGTATGGGTATAGCCATAAATTAGAATTTGGTGAAAGGGATTCAGGAAAGGTCGGTTTTGGCATCAGAGCCAGACTGGTTAACCAAAATTCAGATTATTTAAAGACTATTATAATTAGGCTAATTGAAAATGTACACAAGCCATTAAATTATGGTTAGGCCTGCACGTGCTGTAATATTAGCAGCATTACCAAACTGCTGTTTTGCAGAATTAGAAATCTTCCCTTACCAGGTTTTTAGCTGATCCTTTTTTTTTTTTTTTTTCCTGCGATGCTCATTTGTTGCGCCTGTCTTGGAAAGCTGGTGTAGAAATGATACCCACGGAAACTACATAAGTGAGAACATCCTGAAAATACAGCTTAGGGAATTCTCTTGCATGAATTTGCTGGCACAATATCTGCCCGTACACACCTGTGTGGGTGTGCCCGCAGAATACTGAAGGAGAAACCAGATTGTTATCAATTACAAGAAATATGGACTGGCCACAGCTGCTGAAAATGAAGTCCTTCCCATCTTCCTCGGCCTGAAAAATTTTACGTCCTTAAAGTTCTCAGTCCGACCAAGAAGAGAATGAATGATGTGGAGCCATGAAACTTGCAAGTTATTTTCCACACTTTTCTTGACACTTTTTGTTTCAATGATATGAAATGAAACAAAAAGTGTGGAATAACTCGTAAGTTTCATGGCTCCACATCATTCTCTTCTTGGATGGGCTGAGAACTTTTTAGCAGCCCCTGGTATTGTGATGTCATAATGCCTCATTCCACCAATGCCTTCAAGCCAACCTCATCGGTGATGTCACAATGGCTTGGTTTCCCTGCGCTTGTGCCCATTTGATGGATGCATTTGCCTAATTGAAACGAAAAGTGTCAAGAATGGTGTAGAATAACTCGTATGTTTCATGGCTCCACATCATTCTCTTCTTGGATGGGCTGAGAACTTTTTAGCAGCCCCTGGTATTGTGATGTCATAATGCCTCATTCCACCAATGCCTTCAAGCCAACCTCATCGGTGATGTCACAATGGCTTGGTTTCCCTGCGCTTGTGCCCATTTGATGGATGCATTTGCCTAATTGAAACGAAAAGTGTCAAGAATGGTGTAGAATAACTCGTATGTTTCATGGCTCCACATCATTCTCTTCTTGGATGGGCTGAGAACTTTTTAGCAGCCCCTGGTATTGTGATGTCATAATGCCTCATTCCACCAATGCCTTCAAGCCAACCTCATCGGTGATGTCACAATGGCTTGGTTTCCCTGCGCTTGTGCCCATTTGATGGATGCATTTGCCTAATTGAAACGAAAAGTGTCAAGAATGGTGTAGAATAACTCGTATGTTTCATGGCTCCACATCATTCTCTTCTTGGATGGGCTGAGAACTTTTTAGCAGCCCCTGGTATTGTGATGTCATAATGCCTCATTCGACCAATGCCTTCAAGCCAACCTCATCGGTGATGTCACAATGGCTTGGTTTCCCTGCGCTTGTGCCCATTTGATGGATGCATTTGCCTAATTGAAACGAAAAGTGTCAAGAATGGTGTAGAATAACTCGTAAGTTTCATGGCTCCACATCATTCTCTTCTTGGATGGGCTGAGAACTTTTTAGCAGCCCCTGGTATTGTGATGTCATAATGCCTCATTCCACCAATGCCTAAGAGCCAACCTCATCGGTGATGTCACAATGGATTGGTTTCCCTCTACTTGTGCCCATTTACTAGATGCATTTGCCTCATTGAAATGAAAAGTGTGGAATAACTTGTAAGTTTCATGGTTCCACATCATTCTTGGTTGGGCTGAGAACTTTTCAGCGGCCTCTCCTACTTACTGCTTCAAATGTACTCTTCCTTACTGAAAAAAAAAAAAAGAGAGGATCGTATATTTTTACAAAAGGATCCCTCTATGAATTTGGGATTACAAATGTGTGTAATCTTTATTTGGGAATTATTTTTATGAAAGGGTGTTAGCGCTACTCGATATCGTAATGTCACTTTGTTTGGGTTTCTAAGAGTTATGACGGTCTAACTTTACTCAGTTAGGGAACATTTCTCCCATGAAATTGCTATAAGATTATAATTATAAAGATTATAATTGGAATTAAACAGGCCCACAGCCCGGGATGGAATATTAAAAGATCTAAAAGGTTTTAGCCTGCTGATTCTTATCTTCTAAAAGTTGCAGGTTTAATGGAATGAAAATGGGGTTAAGGACTCTTGACTTTAATAATATATATAATTCATTATCAAGGAAAAGTACAGTAGCAGAGGACGGGATACTATGGCCCTCTTTTACTAAGGTGTGCTAACCGATTTGAACTCACTAAACGCTAATGCGTGTATGTTAATCTATGGATGCGTTAGCGTTTATTGCGTGCTAATCGGTTAACGCACCTTAGTAAAACAGGGGGTATGTATCCATCCCCAGGTGAGGGTGAGCGTCTGTCAATCCCGGGGAGGTGGTTTCTGTTAATCTCTACGGATATAGGCCCTGGCAGGCTGCGTCGGATCCTACTGAGCTCCAGTATGGAAGATGGAGGCTATGCGGCACCCTATCCCACATCCTGGTCGCTTCTAGGGGAAATTCGAACAGGCTATCCAGAAAAGAAAGAAAGGAAACAAGCCCCCACCCAAGCTCTGCATCACTGCATTTGTATTTACCTCTGGAAAAAGGAATAAGGAGGGTGTGTATTATTTAATGCTTTTCCCACTCCTGCAAAACCCCTGGACATGGGTCCAGTAAATTCTCCCATCTAGCCTGGTCCAGGTTTCTGTTCTCCTGTAGCTGCAGACTTGAAGATTTCTTAGTCCCTTGCTACAGAAGGCAATTTTTGACTGACGCTTTCGATGTTCCCCGTTTGATTAAGATAGTACCTTTGCCTTCATTTATAAAGCTGAGGGACTGGGAAATGAGGTGGAAAGAACTGAGGAAGAAGAGGGCTCCATTTTGGTATAGTATACATTTTTCAATGCGCCGTCCCTACTTTTGCTCTGAAACGTGCCCCTAAACATGAGGCCATTTGAATGACTTTTACCGGCGGTGTCTGTCTCTGCTAAAATGTTTAGGGGAAGTTTCAATGGAATCTATGGAATCTAAAGAAAGCGAAGCTTCTGCTAGTAAAATGAAACGTCTCAAAGAAACTATAGGGGCCTGTTTTACTGCATGTTTTCCTGTTCATTTTCCTTCGATATATCAAAGAAACTACTGCAAATGGATCTGATTGCTCGGCTGTCTTCCGTGAGGTGTGTTTTGTTGTTGTTTTTTTTTTGATGGGTTAAGATTTAAAGCAGTCTTCAGAATAACAAAGATGAAAGAATGAAATGACAAAAAATTAACCCAAACAGGAAAGACAAAAAAAAAAAAAGGAAATGAAAGGCAGCAAAATCGAAGGTAGGAAAGAAAAAATAAAAAGTCTTTTAAATGTTGGATTATCGATTATTCCATGGGTTTTAAAAACTGTGGTCTGGAATCTGCGTATCGCACAGAAAAGTAGTTAGCGGATTTGGCAAGTCTGTTTTTAAAGATTTCCCCCCTTTAATCCACACCCACCACCTTAGTAACTTTTTCATATCTTGTCTGTCTGTGGAGAACATATCGTTGGATCTTTCATATATTTAAGTTTTGTATTTATTTGATTTCGATTTTTTAAAATATTTACAATGTGGGCTCGTCCACTCCGACTCTCCTGAGATTTATCAGAAGTATTGGAGGAATCTTTAAAAGGCTTGGGCTCCAGGAGTAATAAAGAAAACAGGTGTCTTAGGTGTCGGATTTTTCTGATGGATTATCCGTGCTTATATAAGCGGGTGTTTGTCCAGCTACTGGCCGACCCCTGCACTGATGGATGGAATGTTACAGTAACCTCAGCCTTTCCCTGCCAGGAATTCCCTTTCCTCCTCTCGTGCCTCCAAAAAGCCTGACCAGGGGCTGCAGTAAAAATCCCAAGTCAGCATGAGACTACTGATATGAAAAATACTGAAATAAACAAATAAAAAAAAAGTTATGACGGAATGAGAAACCATACAGAATAAACGTATAAACAAGTTAGAAAATCAAGGGAATTTGATCAAGAAGATATAGAAATAGACATTCAGATTTTTTTTTTTTTTTCTTAATTATTTTTTCCTTTTCAGGTCTACATTTTCCTTTTGAAATTCGAAATATCGCTCAATATTTCTCAAGTTTCACAATGCAGTATTTCACAACGACCCTGTCTGCATTTTTTTTTTTTTTTGGTTAGGGCTGCCTAGATAAAGAATTTCACTTGTCTCCTCTCCAAACAGAGAATTTGGAAACCCACCGGGCTATGTTGAACGCGATCAATTTATGTGCGCTCCTATTAAAGTCTGATTTTAATTTAAATCGATAAAATGGGGAGGTTAACACTGTTGCTACCTCTGCTGAAACAACTGAGAGAATTTGGTTTAGGGTCAGAATTTGGGTTATGAGCATTTAGGATAAGAATCCATGGGTTTCTCTGCTTCCCAAAGACAAGGTCTCTGCACGTGCGTTTACAAAGAACCAAGAAGGTACTAATTAAATCTCTGTTTTTGTTAAAGAAGCGATTACTGCACTATACCAGGGGGGTGCTGAAAAGTTCTCAACCCAACCAAGAAGAGAACGAATATGGTTCAATCAATGGTCTGAAACCATTTTAAAAAAAAAGAACCCAAACAAAACGAAAAACCTGACAATTTTGTTTCTGCAAATTGGCACTTAACGAAATAAGACAGCACTCTTTTTCAGCTACCGTGCCAAAATAATGCCCAGAATTTAGGAAGTTAGTGGGTTGGGTTGAGAACTTTTCAACACCCCCCCTGGTACTTAAAAGCCACATTACGGCTTTGCTTTCATTTACTTAAGACTGAAACGTGATATAATATTAAGACTAGTCCATAAAAAGGCAAGTTTTAACAATTTAACCCCCACGCAAAGAACCCCCCCAGAGATGGACTCAAGAAAATAAGGCTGTACTTGCTCTTTAAATATTAAACAAAGTACATTTTCTTAAATTCTTGGCTGTTCCAATATTTGTTGCCCAGGGCAGTTCGGCTTAGCTCCATCCAGGTTGCCTTTTTTTCATAATTCAGTAGAGCATATGTTAAAAAAAACAAAACAAAACCCAACAAAGCTTGTTTCCGACGTGGAAAAGAGGATTGAAAGCCAAGAAGACCCTTCCTACACAGAGACTTAAGATCCCCGAAAGATTATAAATTCATAGCCAAGAATTTTGCTAATTGCAACCACGGGCAAAATAAACTGAAAATAAAGAAAAAAAGAAACCAGCAGGAAAAAAAAAAGATACAGCTCCTGCTATTTCTTGAAGATTTTAGTAGCGCTGGTGTGGTATTTCTAAGGGATCCCCCCCCCAAACAAAAAAAAAAGCTGGTGGAGTTCTCTAGTTGTTACTGGGGAAAAGGGGCTAGTTTGAAACCAGGAGCTTAAAAAGATGGAAGAGAAAGGAGATGTCTTACCGTAGCAAGAGATGAGGGCTCCGTTGTGGTGGTTTTCCTGCAGTTTGAGGTTCTCCGGAGGGGTTTTGCAGTTCCTTTGCACGTAGAGATGCTGCGGCTGGTATTGTTAAAGGAGCCTTGCTGCTCCCCTGTGCTGCTCTGGACGCTGCCATCCAGGGACTGGCATTCCTGCTGGTAGGAGCTCCTGGACTTGTCCCCAAAGCTTTGTCCTTTGCTGGCCAGGAAAGAGGGAGCGAACTTGTCGCTGAGCTGGAATGCCCTAAAAGGCGAGCCTTGGTGTTCTCTGCTCTGCGTGGCTGAGCTGTAGTAGGAATCCATGCTGGTCGTATCACAATATGACACACAAGTCTCTGCATTCATTCCTAAAATGAAAGGGGCCAAATGACCTTAATTCTTTTTTTGGAGGGGCACCAGAAGGCAGTCACTCTCGCAGCTGGGGGACTGAAATGTAAGAGGGTTCAGATGTTGGCGAGAACTCCGAGCGAACCAAATCTCAAAAGCCCCCTTAAGGTTTTGAAGAGAAAAAGGGTCCCCTTTTCGCTTAAAGAGAAGCAACTGTTTAGGTCTCCCTCCCAGAGCTTTCCCAAGATTACCCAACCCCCCCCCAAACAAAAAAAAGCCAAGCTAAGACCTCTCCCCCAATTACATTGGAGATGATAGCAACCGGAGAAGAGGGAAGTCCTCAGATCTTTTGGGTAAAAAAAAAAAAAAAAAATCTTGTATAACAAAAGTTTAGGAAACAAATACAATGAGGAGCTGAAACTGTCCTTGGTGGGAAGTGCGGGCTCATTTTGACTTGGGGATTTTCGTCTTCGTGGTTACAGAGGACACATTGGGCTCCTTTGACAAAGGGGCGCTAGGCGTTTTTAGCGCCGCGCTACCGTCTGCTCAAGAGGAGGCGGCAGCGGCTAGTGCCGCGGCATTTTAGCACGCACTGTTCCGTGCGTTAAGGCCCTAATGCACCTTTGTAAAAGGAGCCCTTTGTGTTTCAACAAATAGGGTTTTCGTCTCCTTGATTTACAAGCTCCCCGTGTAGCTATCACTTTAAGAATTGTTTGTTTATTAGGTTTTATATACCGCCTATCAAGGGTATCTAAGCGTTTTACTCAAGCATTTTCCCTATCTGTCTTACAATCTATCTAACGTAACCTGGGGCTATGGAGGACTGAGTGACTTGCCCAGGGTCACAAGGAGCGGCGTGGGATTTGAACCCACAACCCCAGGGAGCCGAGTCTGCAGCTCCAACCACTGCGCCACACACTCCTCTGTTAATTCTGTTTCTTAGCGCTTCTCCCATTTTCCCCAATGTCTCCCTTTTCGGCCCGATTTCTCTCACTTGTACTATAAATGATTTCCGAGTAAACACTTCCCAGCGTGAAACTTACGAGTCTCTCCGCTGCTTGTCACGCAAAATCCCAAGATAATAAATATTTCTATTGATATTCACCCAAAGGGTCATTTTTAATTGCTTCCTCCCTCCGAGATGAAATATAAGTTAATCTTTAATAAAGGCAATTTCACTTTTGGGGCAATTAATCTGATCTTGGTCCCTGTTTTCAGCGGTCAGCTCATCCCTATGGCCTTTTACCTCACTCTCTGTCCTGTAAGGTTATTTTTGTACGCTTTCCTTGGCTTTCCTTGGCATTCACACATCTGGTTTCTATTGCAGTCTTACCTTGAAGTTTTCAGTAATAAAGATATTACGCAAACTACATCCACATCTCTGTAGGTTGTATACTTTAACCCTTTCAATGGCACCGAAGGAGCACTTTTAAGGGGGGGCTTTTACTGACGAAATCTGCTCCACAAGCCGAACGGAGACGCGCCACTCGGGGAATGTTGTCCCAAATGTGGCCGTTGGATTTTAGTTTTTCCTGTCTGTTGCGGCAAAAGTACTCCAGACAATAATGTCAATATTTGTGGAAAAGAGAGTTTGTGTAATGTTTGTTTTATAATTTAAAAAAAAATTTTTTTTTATTAAAATTGAAAATAGGAAAGCCGGCCATTTCAAGAGATGGTCCTTTATGAAAAACAAAGGTTTTCCAGATTAATTAAGGATGGTTAACGTTGTTTAAAAAAAGAATAATTTCAGGTTGGCAAATAATTACATAGATTTAGGTCAAAAGAAGGAATGCGTTCCCAGGGGGCGCTGAAAAATTCTCAGCCCAACCAACCGACTTCCTAAATTCTGAAGCCACTGTAGCTGAAAAGGGTGTTAGAATTTCGTTTCTGCAAAAATAAGATTTTTTTTTAAAAAAAAAACATTGCTTCACTTCATTGATTGAACCATATCAACGTTATTCTCTTCTTGCCTGGGACAAGAACTTTTAAGCACACCCTTCTAGTTTTCTATATGCTTCTAAGCATCTCCAGGTACATTATTTATCTGTGCATTCACGTATGTATGTTATATATATGTATATGCATGGGTGTTTAGGTGCTAAAATACTATAGGATACACAAATATGTATCAGGGACTTGGAGAAAGTGTAGTTACTTACCTGTAACATAGGTTCTCCGTGGACAGCAGGATAGTCAGCCACACAACCCACCCGCCTCCCCATAAGGGCCGACTCGGCCACAGCTAGGAACATCCTGGGGATTAGGGGGAAGCAGGGGGAAATGGGTAGGGCTCGGGCATGCCTAGTGGGGCCCGGGCACTGCACGTGCTCAGAGAAAAAAAAAAAAAAAATCTCTCTGAGCTATTGGAGAGCTTATCCGCAAATTGGGAGCTGTTTGGGACAACACCCATATGTAGCTGACTATCCTGCTGTCCACGGAGAACCTACGTTACAGGTAAGTAACTACACTTTCTCTTCTTGCCTGGGACAAGAACTTTTAAGCACACCCTTCTAGTTTTCTATATGCTTCTAAGCATCTCCAGGTACATTATTTATCTGTGCATTCACGTATGTATGTTATATATATGTATATGCATGGGTGTTTAGGTGCTATAATACCATAGGATACACAAATATGTATCAGGGGCTGCTGAAAAGTTCTCAGCCCAACCAAGAAGAGAAAGATGTGGAGTCATGAAACATTATTTCTTGACACTTTGCTTCTTTTCGTATCATTGAAACGAAGAGTGTCCAAAGCGTGGAACAACTTGTCAGTTTCGCGGCTCCACATCATCCTCGTCTTGGCTGAGCTGAGAACTTTTCAGCGGCCCCTTGCATTGTGATGTCATCATGCCTCATTCGACCAATGCCTCAGAGCCAGCCTCACTGGTGAGTCACAATGGCTTGGTTTCCTCATTCTTGCGCCCATTTGCTAGATGCATTTGCCTCGCTGAAACGAAAAGCGTCGAGAAAAAGTGTGGCATAACATTTCAATGGCTCCACATCATTCTCTTCATGGTTGGGCTGAGAACTTTTCAGCAGCCCCTTCATATCTGTACATATGCATAATATAGATGTATAATATGTATTCTGCGATGACAGATTGCTATCAAACAGTATAAAGGCAATATACAGTATAATAGCTGATATACCTGAGTGCAGTGATTAAAATAAAGCATTGTATGATTTGCTTTCAGTTGAAAAATACTGGTATTATCTTAATCTCAATAGGTTTCTGGTTGGTTTTTTTTTTTTCTTTAAGACTTGATGCTTACATATTTCTTACTTTTAAAGCTCTCTCTTGCTCACTTATTTTCATTGAAAGTTAATGGAAAAAACCAAATCGTCCATAGGTCTCCGAGTTCACTTATGGCCAATGGAAATCCTTAGAGAACCCCCTTAAGCGACCCCCCTCAGACATTTGACCGCAGGAGCTTTGTCTATCCCAGTCTTCTTCTGAAACCTCACCGGTGCCTGAAAAAGCAAAGACCAACTAAACCAGGGGTTTCAAAGTCCCTCCTCGAGGGCCGCAATCCAGTCGGGTTTTCAGGATTTTCCCCCATGAATAGGCATTGAAAGCAGTGCATGCACATAGATCTCATGCAGATTCATGGGGGAAAATCCTGAAAACCCGACTGGATTGCGGCCCTCGAGGAGGGACTTTGAGATCCCTGAACTAAACCTAGCAACTTGAATTTGACAGAGCTTTTAAATATGCAAATCATTTTGACCTTCCTTGAATAAAGGAATCCCAACCAGTGTCTTTCAAAGTAAAAGTTATAAGGGAGGGTTGCTGAAAAGTTCTCAGCCCAACCAACTTTCTAAATTCTGAGCAGCTGAAGTGTCATTTCTGAAGTGCCAATTTGCAGTAACGAAGTTCTACGTTGGGTTGTTTCAAATCCTTGATTGCCTTTCTCTTCTTGGTTGGGCTGAGAACTTTCCAGCACCTCAGCCTCCCCTCCTTAGTGCAAATGAACCCTCTAAACATCCTACACATTGCTATAAAAAAGAACTGCAAGATTTCCAACCTCTAGTATGAAATAGCATGAACTTTTGAATTTGGTACAACCTACAACTACATCTTCAATTTTAATTTTTGAGGACTCCAAAAGGGAATCCTTTACCTGGGTCGCGATTCACTATTTTTTTTTCTTAACTATACAGAGAAGTTTAGGAGGCGCCCTTGAAAATTTGGGGCCGTCTCCATCGAGAGCTATACGGCCCAGCGATTTTCCACTTTTTCGTTCCGTAGTTTTCCGTCGGAACGACAAAAGCGGAAAAACCATGGCCTGCCTGGAGACTGCCCCTGCTTTGTTGGTTGGGCTGAGAACTTTTCAGCGGCCCTTCGCCAATTTTCTTGCGCTCTTTAAGGCTGTTGATTGATTCCAGTTGACTCCAATTATTACAAAATTTGTCAAATGATACATTTGTACTGTGTTAAGTGGAAGCAAGGGAAGGACGCCAGCAGCCAAGCAGATAGAAGTATAGACTGAGCAAGTCCATGAAAGTGGATGAGTTATTAGTTTTTAGGTACTTAAGTTCATTATAGTAAAGCCCTATAATATTACTGTCAATTGTTGGTTGACCAGGTGAACAGTGGGTTAAAATGCTTTCAGTTAAGTATCTAGTTTTGCTTTTGATAATGTGGGGTTTTATTCAATGAGACAGATTAATTGTGAACCAAAAAAAATTGTGGTTCTTACAACTAAACTGAAAATAGATATTTAAAGAGATCTCCTTACAATAAAATATCCCTTAAATATTATTATTAAATGCATGAATCGTACACGGCAAAATAACAGGTCCAGATGCGTTGAACAATTTAACTACTTTCTGTGGATTATAATAGCTCCATCCCTGCTCATAAATAGGTCTCGATTTATCCAACCAACACACGGGAGCTCATGTCGGGATTTATTTTTTCGACACCCCAAAAAAAAAATCACTGTCAAAAGTAGACAGTCTTCCTGTTTATTACATGGAGAAATAGACGTTCAATAAACATTGTTCGGAATAAACGATCGAAATGGTAATTGTACAATCAGTTTGGGAAAACGGGTAAGACTGCACGCGAGATATTCGTTAGAAAAAACCCAAACCAAACCGTGATGGATTGACCTATCTAATACGAGCTTACGGAAACTATAACAGAAAATGTATTGCATACGATATCACTGTAACTTACCCTCTATTTTTACTAAGGTGAGCTAACCGATTAGCGAACCTTAGTAAAAGAGGGCTTTAGACAAGGAATTTTCACATAGTAATAATAATACAAATAAATATACTCATTTTCAGTAGACTTCATTATTTCTATTCAGGTGCATGAACTATTTTTTTCAAGAGGTTCAAATTTTTGTAGTAGTAATCTATTTTATATTAAATAATTTTTATTGAATTATAATATAAAAACCATACATGTAATAAATCTCTTACAAAGAATATTATGCCAGCATAATTAATATAAATGTACAGAACAGGAACAAAAATCAGTAATTAAGACAAGTACAATGTAATTTTATACAAATTGAACGTCCTGCCCCTTATATGACATTTATTAACACGATAAATATAAAACTAACCAAAATGCACCTATCAAAACATTTGCCGTACGTCAGTAACTGGAAAAATAGTTCTGAATTTATATAACTATTAGGTAGATAAAGATATTCATTTCTCTAAAGGGTTGCTTTAAAAAAGAGAACATGTTGGCATAATATTCTTTGTCAGATTTATTATATGCATGGTTTTTATTATTATAATTTAATACAAATTATTGAACAAAAAACCGAGTTCAAATGATCTTGTCTTAAACTGCGAAAGAAACTGAAAGAAGGTTATAGTTCCTACCTTGTTCTTAAACTTAATCTAAGACCCAGCTTTGAAAAGCTCTTCTCCCATTGGGCCCCTTAGCAACTTCACCGATGACCGCAAAAGTCCGGCGGTGTCCCCACAGGCATCGCACACAATGCAGGCCGATCCAGTGAAATCTTTATAGGGCGGATTCCAGTTTGAGGAACCGATCCCTATCTTGTAGTTTGGAGTAAGCTACATAGGGCATTGCCTCTCAGATTTTAACTTCAACCTAAGAGGCGATATGCTCAGGTGTGGATACTTCTTCATAGGACATATAACTAGCATGTTTTTCTAAGAAACCGGCCTTTTCTTCTCTATAGTAGGTCTTCGAGTACTGATTTTATTGTGAAGGAGAGAGGCTGTAATAACATAATAACATAGTAGATGACGGCAGATAAAGACCCGAATGGTCCATCCAGTCTGCCCAACCTGATTCAATTTCAATTTTTTTTTCTTAGCTATTTCTGGGCAAGGATCCAAAGTTCTACCCGGTACTGTGCTTGGGTTCCAACTGCCGAAATCTCCGTTAAAAACCCATCTACACCCTCCCAGCCACTGAAGCCCTCCCCAGCCCATCCCCCACCAAACGGCCATACACAGAGACAGACCGTGCCAGTCTGCCCAGTACTGGCCTTAGTTCAATATTTAATCTTATTTTCTGATTCTAGATCCTCTGTGTTCATCCCACGCTTCTTTGAAGCTAATAATGTGCTGGGTGTGAAGGTGGAGCAGGTGGAGGAGAAACGAAGCTA
>NC_047102.1:12709688-12712188 GCF_902459505.1 Geotrypetes seraphini
GATGCAGCGTTTTTCATAGCGAAACAGGGCCTGTCGGGAGTCTCAACAATATCTGTTCCAACGTTTGGAAGAAAGTCAATATGGGGACATTGATTGTACTGTTTTGATTCTATTTCTACCTGGAGGACAATGAATCTAAAAGATAAGTGATTTGTGATGTTATGGACTGTATGCTAACAGTTTTTTCAGATATTATTTGATAATGGAGTTTTTGACCAGGGATGTTTTTTCCTATGCTGCTTTAAGTTGTATACGGCAGACATAGAGATCCTCCAGGTGAATGTTTTCTTTCCCTGGAAGAAACTGAGGTCTTTTCTCCATTTAGAAACAATATCCTATCTTGTGCTTCACTCCTCTACTGTAGTGGACATAAATTGGATAATTTTAGTGAACTTTAAATATATTCCTCTTGCTATATATTTTGAACTATTTTGGGTGTATTATACCACATGTATATATATATCTGTCTATATATACTTATACATGTGCGTTGTATATGGTGTGTTTATATACATGTATATATATGTGTGTGTATACATGTATATATTAATGTGTGTATACATGTGTGTATAAATATGTATGTGGGTGTGTATATAAGTACATGTATATATGTGTGTGTGTATATACATATATATATGTGTGGGTGTATATATACACATGTATATATATCTGTCTATATATACATATATATGTGCATGTATATATGCGTGTATATATACATATGTATATATATGTGTGTATATACATATATATATGTCTGTGTGTGTATATACATGAATATAAATATATATGTGTGTGTATATATATGTATATATATGTGTGTATATACATATATATATGTGTGTATATATGTGTGTGTATATATACATATATATGTGTGTATGTATATGTGCATGTATATATGTGTATATACATGTATATATGTGTGTGTATATATACATATATATATGTGTGGGTGTATATATGCACATGTATATATATCTGTCTATATATACATATATATATGTGCGTGTATATAGGTGTGTTTATATACATGTATATATATGTGTGTATATATATGTATATATATATGTGTATATATATGTGTGTGTGCATATATACATGTATATATAAATATGTGTGTATATATATACATGTATATGAGTGTGTATATATACATGTATATATGTGTATATATACATATATACATGTGTATATATACATGTATATATGTGTGTGCATATACATGTATATATATTTGTGTGTATATATACATATATATGTGTGTGTGTATATATACACATGTACATATATATCTGTCTATATATACATATATAGGTGCATGTATATATATATATATATATATATGTGTGTGTGTGTATATATATGTGTGTGTGTATATATACATGTACATATATATATGTATGTATATATATACATACATATATATATGTGGTGTATATATACACACACATGTATATATATATGTGTGTGTATATACATGTATATATAGGTGTGTATATATACACACATATATATGTGTGTGTGTATATATATGTATATATATGTATGTATTGTGTATATATTACATGTATATATATGTGTGTGTATATATATGTGTGTGTGTATATACATGTATATGTCTGTCTGTATGTGTGTGTATATATACATGCATATATATATGTGTGTGTGTGTGTATATATATACATATATATGTGGTGTATATATACATATATATATATATGTGTGTATATATACATATGTGTGTATATATACATGTATACATATATGTGTATATACATGTATATATAGGTGTGTATATATACATATATATATGTGTGTGTATGTTTATGTATATATATGTATGTATGTGAATATATACATGTATATATGTGTGTATATATATATGTGTGTATATACATGTATATATCTGTCTGTATGTGTGTGTATATATACATGTATATATATATGTGTGTGTATATATACATGTATATATATGTGTGTGTGTATATATACATGTATATATATGTACGTGTATATATACATGCATTTATATATGTGTGTGTATATACATATATATGTGTATGTGAATATATACATGTATATATGTGTGTGTGTATACATGTATATATATATATATATGTGTGTGTATATACATATATATGTGTGTGTGTATATACATGTATATATATGTGTGTGTATATATACATGTATATATATATGTGTGTGTATATATACATTCATATATATGTGTGTGTGTGTGTATATACATATATATATGTATGTGAATATATACATGTATATATATGTGTTTGTATACATGTATATATATATTTGACTGTATATATACATATATATGTGTGTGTATACATGTATATATATACATGTGTATATATACATGTATATATGTGTGTACATACATGTATATATATATATGTATATATACATATATATATGTGTGTGTGCATATACCTGTATATGTGTGAGTGTATATGTACATATATATGTGTGTATATATACA